>NW_023396694.1:109704-184258 GCF_011125445.2 Fundulus heteroclitus | reverse complement strand
AACCTTTCTAAAATTTTTGAAATAAATGGAAGTTTGGATATTGGCCTGAAGCTCTTAGGTTGTAATGGGTCCAAACTGGGCTTTTTCAGTACAGGTTTAACAACAGCATGTTTAAAAAAGGTAGGAACGACACCAGTTAAAAGTGAGGTGTTTAGCATATCCACAATACAGGGGCCAATAGAATCAAATACTTGCATAAATAGCACAGTTGGGAGGACATCCATAGGACAGGATGAAGGTTTTAGTTTATGTAGAAGAGAGGTAATGTCCTGTAAAGTCACCGGTTTAAAGTGTGACCAAGAATGAACTGACGACAAATCACATGCAGAGTTCTGAGTAAGTGAAGGAGAGATGTTTGCCCTAACATCTCTGGTCTTACTTACAAAGAAGTGAAGGAATTCATTACAGTCTGATTTTGAGGACACTAATGGTTCGGGGGCAGGAGGAGAGACTATTGCATTTATAGTCTCAAACAAGATTTTAAGGTTTTGCTTCTTAGAGGATATAAGCTGAGAAAAGAAATGAGTTCTCGCATTTCTTAGCATCTCATTTAGGGTAGCTATTTGTTCCCTCAATTGCAGCCTATGAACCTCAAGTTTAGAGGACTTCCACAAACGTTCAACTTTTCTACAGTTTCTCCTAAAACACTGTACAGTTTTATCAACCCAAGGACATGGTTTTTTACGGGAAACAATGTTTGATTTCACTGGTGCCACTTTATCTAAAATGGTTAGGCAGTGGTTATTAAAAGACTGAATAAGAGCATCTGCATCACTGCATCCCATCAGGGAGCATGCATCAAACAAAGCAGAGAACTTCTCCCCAGCATCATGAGTAATGATGCGCCTCTGTGCCCTAATTTCCCAGGGGCGGAGGATCAAGAAGAAAGTTAATGTCAAATAACACACAACAGTGATCGCTCACATGAACATCTTCAACACGAGTATTCACTACATCAAGACCAAGTGAAAAAACAAGATCTAAAGTGTGACCCTTTATGTGTGTGGGTCCAGAAACATGCTGAATAAAATTAAAAGAGTCTGTGATAGACAGGAGATCCGCAGCTGTGTTACTTGTTGTGTCATCAATATGCAAGTTGAAGTCCCCAATAATTAAGACCTTCTCCAGTTTGATGATGGATGATAAAAAGTCTGTAAAGTCAGTGAGGAAGACGCCAGCCGGGCCAGGAGGACGATAAATTAAGACACAGTAAAAATGTATAAAAAAGCACCAATTTTAAGTAACTGGGACTCAAAAGAGGGAAAACTTTCAGAGTTTATAGCTCTGCATATGAACATGTTTCGATGCACAGCAGCAAGCCCTCCACCGCGGCGCGCTAAGCGGGGCGTCCCAGTAACAGAGCAGCCGATGGGACAGAGCTCATTCAAATGGACAAACTCATTTTCCCTTTGCCACGTTTCGGTTAAGAACATAAAATCCAAGTTTTCGCTGGTAAAAAGCTCGTTAAGAATAAATGATTTGTTAGCGATGGAACGAGCGTTGAGTAAGGCAAACCGGAGCGATGACGGGAGGCCAGCATCCACAACAGCTGACGGAACTGACCGTAAACAGGTAGCTCGGTCACGTGATCTCCACCTTGGTCGTGCAGTCAATCGCTGGCTACACAGCACAGCAAACATTGGCGGTGGAAAGTCCGCGCTTCCACCTGAATGCCGCCAGGACAGACGACGCGCTCCTCCAAGAGACAGTGACGCCCCGGTACACCGCAGCTGGGGAGCGTCCCCTCCCGCATCCTGTAAGGAAACCAGCCGCAACCACCGGCTTTGCCGTCCACACTGAGGCCAGAGCGCATCCCTCCAAGAGGATCGTCGTATCTTGACCTGGACGCCAGCTCTACAGCCCCTTTTCTTCAGTCTCTTTTTCCGGTATCCAGTACATCTGGACGTAAA
The DNA here is from genome assembly GCF_011125445.2 of Fundulus heteroclitus. Lineage (NCBI taxonomy): Eukaryota > Metazoa > Chordata > Actinopteri > Cyprinodontiformes > Fundulidae > Fundulus > Fundulus heteroclitus. Next base: position 182,348 of record NW_023396694.1, on the reverse strand, counting down.
CAGAAGCCGGTACTCGGGTGAGGAGGGAGGACACACGAGCGGGGGTGGAAAAGTTTGTTTGTAGCTTTCCCAGCTATCAAAGAGTCCTTCCATAGACTCTCTGATATCCAACAACAGGCGCCGGTCGTATGTCCGAGCAGCAGAGACATAATTGTTAGACGTTAGGGCTGATATGGTAAAAAAATATACTAATAAAAACACTAAAAAGTGAGACAGGTCTAACGCAGCAACGGTCATTTTGACCACTGAGCCTGCCTTTCCCCGTGTTACCAAGATCAACTCATTAAATCCTGTTTTTTCACATACCTCGCTTGTCTGGTCGAATTCTGGGTCCTCCTGTCTCTTAGCCTCACAACACACAGTTATGATAACTAATCTTGTTTCTTGTTATAACCTCAGCTAGTGGGACCATATAGACATTGAATAGACAGAGTCCCAGGATTAAACCTTGGCATACTGTACCCCACATGTGACTTTTTTCTGCTCTGATGAGAAGTTACTTATTGATACAAAGAAGTCCCTGTTTTTCAGGTAGGATTTGAACCAATTGAGTGCTGTATCATAATCAAACCCAGCTCTCCAGTCAGTTTAATAATATATCATTGTCAACAGTGTCAAATGCTGCACCGAGGTCCAACAGAACTAGCACTGTGGTTCTTTCACAGTCTGTATTTATGTGGATGTCATTGAACACTTTCACGAGTGCAGTCTCAGTGCTGTGATGAGCATGGAAACCGGACTGAACAACAAACTGTCACTGTAAGGAAGTGATTTAACTGTTGAAACACAGCTTTTTAAATAACTGCAGATGTTATTTGTCCAGATTACTCTTTTTATCAGTGGTTTAATAACTGCTGTTTTTAAAGGCTGGGGCAAAACACCTGAAGAGAGGGATGCATTTATTATTTGGATCAGGTCAACAAAAGGTCACAAAATACATAAATTGATTCACCATTGATTAGACATTGGCATTTCAATCAATAGAATGTGGCGGCAAAAAACATTGATTCAATGACATATTTTCAACATTCGTTAACTGGCTAGAATTGGATAATTGTTGATCCACCATTAATCAACTCCCTTATCCAAAAATCAACCTTTTTTGTTTTACCATAATTCATCATTGAATTAACAAGTTTTGCTATCTGGGCAGGCATTATCTATAAGACATAACAATCGAAACAACAAGAAAAATACTTGAAATATTTCACTCTGTATGTAACAAATCCATAAAATATACGAGTTTCACTTTCTGAATTAAGGAACAAAAATATTGAACTTTGTCTCAACAGTTAAATCCTCTAAGGTGTATCTGTATACTTAAATACTTCAGGGGTATGAATAATTTTTTGTTCAACTTTATATCATCAATTTGATAACAAAGAGCCATTATATAATGATATTGCATCATATGGTCTGCAATACTCTTTTCAGTAATACTCTATTTTTTTGTCACTTAGAAATCATTCAGATGAATGATTTCATGAAGCTGACCAATGAATTATTGATTGGTCAGCTTCACTATTTTACACTACTTTTCTGTGCAAATGTCTAGGAGAGAAAACAGCAGTTATTCTGATCAAGCAGAGATACCATGCTTTTGGATGTTGCAGACATTCAGTCTTTCCACTTTAGCACAGTTCAAGTTTAAAAAATGCAAAGTGCTATAAGGATTTACACAAAAATATTATTATCTTATCGGTCCTATAATATGAAAAAGCCAGGTTGAAAGAGAGCAGCTTTTAAAACCCTTCCTTTCCTACGTTTCGGCTGCAGTGTGGTGAAACACTGAATGAAGATGCTGAAAGAACAACCATGTCAGAGCAAATCTTTACTTTTTCTGTTTCAGGGAAGCTCCGTGGTTTAAAAGAAATCCAATAGCAGGTGAATGAATTACTAAATGATGATGGCATTGCAGTTTTTTAGAATTATGCAACAGATTCAACAGGTTTTATTGCTGGTGACAGCAAACAAAAGCCTTAATCAAGAGTCATAAATTGTCAACCAAGAGCCAAGTTCACTTTCCATATTACATTCCTTTATGACTGCTGACAGATACGCCTGTTACAGTATGTCATTTTAGTTCCACAGAGTAGTGGCAGGGCCCTGTGGGTACCATGTAAGCAGTGTCCTTGGCAGCATGGCCTCAGTAAATCGTCTCCCCCTGAAATGTTTGTGATGTATGTGATGGCGGTTGTACTGAAACAATAATTTCCCTCTGGGATCACTAAAGTATTTCTGATTCTGTGGAATAGGTAGACATGATGAAATTGGAAAATAACTCTAGCACATTTGATGCTGTGAAATTCTCAATTTGTTCACCAGATAAAAAAGGCTAGGGCCTGATCTTCTAAAGGTTTGTACATATTAAAACAGGTACAAAGTGAGTAGTGTGTACAAAGCTGATCGCCAAACCAGGAGCAAAAAAAAAAATCGGTGTCTATAAAATAAGCAGAACAGCGAGAACAAACTTTTTTTTTGTGTAAGTGTCTTCATGATAATGCAGACCACATTCTAATAACCAATCCTCACAGATTTTTGGGAGGGAATATACAAATGTAAATACGTACTACCCGCAAAACAATTTTCCAAAGCTGAAACTGAGAGTTGGCACAGTTTCTTCCTTAATATTTAGTAACTCTGAAAGTTAAGTGCAAACTGGCATGCAAAAATGCCTGCTGTCCTATTGGCCAGAAAGGAGGCATTGGTAAAATAACAGAAGAAGGACAGAGAGCCTCTCTGCATATGAACATATTTGGGCTGTTTAAAGTAAGTTCACAGTGAACGCGAATGTGTCAGGCCAAGCAACGGATTTACATGATATCCCTATGAACAGGTGCATCACCAGAGTGATGTGATGCATAGCGATGCTAAGTGAAGTCACAGAGGCAATTTTAGGGACACAAAACGCACACCTTTAATGATTAAAGCAAAGCTAGGGTGACACGAATCCTGCAATGGATGCAAAGCGACAGTTGTTGGAGTTGAAAAAGTTCAATTTTGTTCCATGTCGCGCTGCAAGAACCAATCAGGAACTAGATATGGCTGTGACGTGGGGTGAAGGACTGTGGTGGAGAAGAAGCAGTTTTCATTCAACATGGGAGACAAGCTGATAGTGGCGGTCTGCGGTCAACGTGAGTTATATGACTCAGCCCTCTCTTCATATTACCCGAATTCTGAAACAATGGATCTGGTCTGCTGGTCTCTCAATGCAATTGATGAAATTTTTTCGATGGGAAGGCAGTGTAAAGGGGACCCATCCTGTCCTGACAGGGCAGAGATCCTGGGATACACCCTAGACTCCGGGAACAAGTGGAGAATGGTACGTTTTTCAATTTTGTCAGTCGAGGACATCGAAGACATATACAGGTTTGGTTTCATGATATTCAGATTTCTTCTATTTGGATTTGGAGGATATCTGATGTAGCTACAATTACAGAGGATGTCGGTGCAATTATGGCCATGATCAGGCTTCCGGCCGCATTTGATGCCCTCACAATGGCTGTGAATGAGCAGAACCGAAAACTGGATGAACAGAGCCGCAAGCTGGATGCGATGGAACGCATCGCATCCACCATGATGTTCATCTTTGGATGAACTCAAAGATGAGATGGGATAAAATCTTGGATGTGCATGCTCACTTCAAGGCGGAAAAGCCCAACAAATTCGGAATATTGGATTCGCCATGTGGAGCCCCGTGACAAAGACTTCAAGGCTGACAGAAAACTTGTGCAGCTTGCTCTCAATACAAAAGTGAATTCTGGATTTCGGCTTCCCCCCTAATCAAAACTCCTCTGGATGTTATGGCGGAAGGGCCCAGAACTGGCACGCATGGCCTCAGTCAACCGTTCCCCTGTACACCTCTCCCCACTGTCATGATTTGTCTCGATGAACCCGAACACAAACACAGTTGAGTTGTGGAGGTAGAAAACCAGAGTCTGTTACCGGGTTGAACAGATGGAAGCTGAGTGCAAGAGCAGGCTTATGGGAGGAAGCTGGAGGACCGTGGGTGAGCCTTGGGGCGGAACCCAGGCTGGCAGGTGAGCCTCGGAATGAGATCCGAGCTGGAGCTTGAGGTGGAAGACAAGGAGGTCCAAAGAGCTTTGGGGGAAGACATGGGAAGGGAGCCGTCTGAGTGGAAGACGAGGGAGGCTGGAGAGGACCACAGGTGAGCCTTGGGGCGGAACCCTAGGCAGCAGGCGAGCTTCGGGATGGGACCCGAGCAGAGCCTGGTAGGAGAGTCTCAGGACGGAACCCGGGCATAGGGAGGAGTGTGGTCAGACCAGACGAGGAGGGAAGGGAGACGCTCATGTCAGGAAGAGGAGGACGAACCGCGGGGAAGAGGAGACTGAAAAGAGCCTTTATAGTGGAGCTTGCAGGTGGATTGAGTCCAGGGATGATGAGAGACTGACAGGTGTGGGTGATTAAGGTGAGTGGAATCAGAGCTGCACTGGAGGAGGAATGAGCCAGGAAATGCTCAGGGTGCAGCAGGCAAAACTGCACCCTGACACCCTGTGGATGGAATTCTGAACAATAATAACTGAATTCCCATCGTTACTTAATGAAGAGAAGGCAGTGATGAAGTTCCAGCACTTTTATTGAGAAACAGAGCAGAGATCACATAGATGGAAAGTAATCGCACCCCGCGGTCAAATTGTAGTTGACAATAAAGATTGATTGATTAATTGATTGAGCAATAACAATGCCATAAATTAACCATTTTTATTTATGTTATCTGTTTTCAACAGTATTTGTTACATGGTCTACTTTAAGAAAAAATTGGTGTAATTTTTTAAATACAATGCATTTTGAGTTTTATTGAGAACACAGTGAACGTCTTATACATGAAACATATCCTTTTTTAACTTTCCATGTGTTGATCTCCACTATGACAAGAAAATGATAAGGAGTATGATAAACACAACCACAATAAATGCAAGAACAATCTTCCAATAGGGAAAACATATCCCTGAAGGCTCGTCACGACATCTTAGTAACCCTTGTGTCTGACTGTTTATTATCTGTTGATCCGGTGACAGTTGAAGTAATGTATAAACTATTTGATTGACCGCCTCCCCATTTTTAGCACAAGATAGTAATCCTTGCACAGTCTCATGGAAGAGAACATGAACATCCAAGATGACATTAGGAAACGTTTCAGACCACTGGGTCCCAGCTGTGGAGTAGTTCTCATCTCGGACGTGGTGCATCACAACCAGAATGACTTTTTGATCTCCTGCTGAGGCAAGAAAAAGGAACACAAGGTTTGGTGTTTGGCATGCTTAGAGTTGGTCTATAATACTTTTGTACTTAAAGCTAGTCCTGATTTATATAGTTATTTTTTTATATTATTGAATGTTAACTGTTTAAACTGTTTTTGATTGTTGCAATTTCTATGATTTCTTGTTTAAAACTTTTAATACAGAGTTTAAATCTCAACATTTTTATTCTTGGTTAACAATGTCCAAAGAGATAAATCATAAAACTGGTACCTGGCACCCGACTCATAGCTGCTTCCACATCTGATCCAACCCGAGAAGTGACTGGGCAGAAAACGATGATCAAGCTTTGCAGCCATTCTGTGATTGTCAGTGGTATCCTCTTCTTCACTTCACTCAGCAGTTGTTCATCAGCACCGAAGGTGTGCCCTGAAGTGACTTTCTGAACTTTCACTTTGTGAAACAGCGAAAGATAAAAGAGCAAAATTATAACCAGCTGAAATATAACTGCTACTAGTATGTGTCTGTCGACATTGACACCCACCTGGAGTCTTTAACATGTTTAGATCTATTAAAAGAGAAGAAAAGCAGTATAATTAGTTCGGCTTTTCTACAGAGATGAAACACAACTACTCTTGAACTTCAACAAGAATTATTAACATGATCCAGGGGTTACTTTTACTGTGCAAATTCTTTTACATAATACCAGGAAGATGGTTGATCTATTCTGAGGTTGATGTTTAAGTGAAGGTTAGAATATTGCATGTAAGATAAGACTGATTTGTTTTAAACACGGCTACTGTAAATGTAAACAGCATCAATCCTAAAGTCAGGCTAGACCTACCAATTCATACTAACAGTAGAGGTAGATTGCACATCTAAGCTTTGAAGCAATAGAACATAATAAAGCAATGATCTGATTTCCATTCCTAAAACAAACAGAATTTTAATAAAATTCCTTGAATTAACTGCAGGGTTTACTTAAGAAACATAAGCACATTATCTAAATAATATCATTAAATTAAAAGGAAAAAAGAAACAGCAAACAAAGTGTTTCACTGTAACTATGAAAAGCATTTTTACCTTTGCTGTAAATGTCCTGCTCCAGAAAAGCAAAAAAGGCAATCTCCTGCTCGCCAAGCACCTACAATGGACACTGCAGACTGCCCATTTCTGGCTTCAACCAGTGGTTCTTAAGGAACTGTAGCAGCTTCACTTTCATTCTTAGTGGGAGAGAAACCATGTGATTTATCCTGTTCCCTGCAGAGTCCACAGAGAGAAAGGGAGGTACAAGAAAATTGTTGTTACTTTTTACAATGAATAATTCCCCACAATAATGAAAGGCATTTGCAAAGCGTGACAAAAGAAATATTTGAAAAATAAAGCCATTATTTCAAGTGCTGATTGACATGCAGTTTACATACTAGCAGCTTCCTTACTTTATTCAAGCTACAGTTCTGGAGGTAGGTCAACTTAGAGTGGACCAGGAAAGAAGAATATATACTGTCAACTTATTTTAGCACATTTTTTTTAAGTGTCTTGTCTGGAAATGTGGCAACAAGAATTGTTGTCTTTATGCCAAAAAGAGCCCAGCAGGTTTTACTTTCACAAGCAGAGCCTTACTGCTTTCGACATAGTACTCCGCTTGATTTATGCATGCAAGTAGCTTTATTATAATTTATGCAGGGAATATTTCATGTTATATGGACACTAAAACAAGAATGTAGAAGAGAAAAAGAAGGAAGAAAATGTGAAAAGAACAGCTCAAGCAGCCGGTAAAGTATTACAGATACAATAAATTAAAGGCATACTATGCAACATTTTTCAGTTAATTAATATGTTCCATACCGTTTTGGATGATTAAATTAGTCATTTCAGGTCGAACAAAGGTTTTCTCGGCCGCCCTGGTGGTCTGTGGGGGAAATACCGCACTTGCAATTGCAAGAGCCCTCCATTCACTATATGCACGCGCGAAAGCAACAACAAAGAACCGCGTGTTAACCTCAAATAAACATGCAAGCATATCGAGTTTTATTATTATTATTATTTATTTTTTATTTTTTTTTTAATGTTGGCGAGACGCTACCGCGGCAAGGCGGCCGCGGCGGCCGCCTCGCCAAGATAGCGCTGCGGAAAGCTTGATGTTTATACTTTCACTGTGTTAGTCATTGTTTGTACTGCCGTTTTTTCGACTTTTCGTTGCGTTCGCCTGTCTGCTAAGCTCAAAACAACCGCGCCTGGCTTGACAGAGAAACCAGAACAGCTGAGCATCTTTACGACAGTGCACTTTTACTTTCGCCCTCTGGGGGGAGCCTCGCTGGAAAATCAACCCCGGTTGCATAGTATACCTTTAATGCCTTGATACGATCACTGAAATATATACAGTATTATTTATTACAACATGTATAAAGTGACAGCTGAATATAAGAATAGGGGTTTTGTGTATGGAAGTAAGTCTGTAAGTACCTTGATCCAAGCATATTTTAGCACATTTCAACGTAAAATGAAAGTGATAAAATTACTGTAGCATCGTGTGGTATGAGACTAATGACCTTGATGATGTTATGCCAGAAGCTCACTGAATATGATTATTATTATTAATTATAATTTGGTATTATAATTTTAATGAGTCATTCAAACTTAATTAGTAGCTATGACAATATGATTCAAATGGTAGTGATGCTAGAGCTATAAGCTTATAATGATTTATACTACTAATGCATTTATTAATTAGCTGTTATGAACTTATTTATGCCGGAACCAGATTATCTGATCGGCTCCTGACCGAAGAGATTTATCCGGCAAGCTATGAGAACCCCAATATAACTGCAATTAGAGTTTAAATCCTTATTCCTTATCACCAATCCAATGATAATGTCTCTATGTTAATATCAGATGTTAACTCAAAAGGAGATAATTCTGAATTCTGAATAACCATGCAACTGTGAATTGGAATGAAAACAAACAATTACTATTCCACAGTTGTTGTTTTTATTGAACCAAAAGCAATTCCCTGTTACATTAATTCTCTGATTCAACAACCTTGGAATTCTACTCGCTACTAAACTAACATGCAAAATATATGTGGAAATAAAGTCAAAAATGGATTAAAATGAGAGGTAGCAAATCTTAGTTCAACTCATAGTTGTTTAAACATCATATTCAAGACGTTGACATTGGACGTTGTAGCGTTGAAAGGCAGAAAACCGCTTTGAGAATCCAGACGGACACCTCAATGTTTTCCAATAAGCTAGTTCAGCTTAGCTAGCTACACCATACCTACCCAAGATGGCAGCTATGACGTCACGTCACCTACGACCTTACGTGATGTGTGAGGAGGAGGTCCTAATAGACCCTTTTCACAGTGACGTCATGCAACTTCCGTTCTGCGGTGAAGCAGGGTATCTTTACTTCCGCTTTCTCCGCGAGCAGTGTTTTTACATAGGGAATTCACACAGTCCCTCACCAATCTACCAAAATTTTGTTTGGGAAACGTGCACAGACTGGCACAAAAGCTTTTGGCCACACCAGCCTCCAAACTCGACAAAGATTACAAGTTCTTTGTGGAACAATACCTTTTCGATTATTAAGGTAAGAGCTTTGTCTTCTTAGCTCTGTTGTTAGCATAGATGCTAGGATAATGATAGCTATGCTACCAACAGGACTTTTGTCATTTATTAGTTTACTATTTCTCTATTACATTGCTATGCTAGCTTTATTGCTATATCAGCTATTCTGTTTCACAGCTTTTAGCCAATGAGTCACACCGGGGATATAGTTTATGTATAATGTTGAGCCTTTTCATACTTTGTTTTAGAACAGTGTCAATGCTGTTGGCCACTTGGTCACAGTTAGATAAGGTGACCAGATTTCTGAAATCAAATCTGGGGACATTTCTTGCTCGTACATAAAAAACAATTCATCTCATCAAGACGAAATTAGGAAACGGGGACAGTAATGGTTTCATTTATTTTACATATTTATTAATATTTAAACAACAAAAATCAAGTGTAAAAGCCAGGAATGTGCCTCTCCACACTTTTAGTATATCCTAAGATTAATAAAATTAATAAATAGTGTTAATAGAAAACTAGAACTGTGTCTTTGGGTTGGGGCAAAGTGATGGGGGTGGGAGTGGAGGGGTCTAAGGTGGTTAGCAGGGTTTTTCAATTTTGTGTAGCCCAAAGAGCTCTGCCACCTCCTAAGGGTAGAGTGACATGAGGAAAAGAAAAACCAGTAAATACAAACATTTAGAGTGTGGCTCTCTGTGAAGACAGAGTTCCTCCACCTTTTAAAAAAGTGCAACAAATACTTATTCTGCTCATGTCTACATACCTATGAGCAATAGGTTTTCTGCATTAACATAAAAAAGAAGTAGAGGTCAAGCCCGCACGTAAAGGGTGATACATGTTTCTTATTGTCACCTGGCCACAGCAGGGGCCTGTGCATCTCAAATAAGCAGATTAATTTATTTCCATAATGGGCTATAAGCACAGCTCCACTACTTCCTGAACCTCAGCAGCTCTTTTGTTTCCTTTCTTTCTTTACTGGACAAGCTGATTAATCCAGGTGTGTCTGGCTGGTTACTGAAGTCAGACACACCTGGATTAATCAGGAGCTGCTGAGCTTCAGGAAGAAGTGGAGCTGTGCATGGAGCCTGTTTGGGACAAGAAAATGGGTTTTGGTGTTGTGAGGTGAAACAAAGGCACAGACTTGGAGACCCCTTGGATCAGTGTGCAGCATGAGCATGTATAAACTTACACAAAGTGTGTATAACTACATTATGTGTATGGTAGTAGTTGATGTGCCAGTATATTGTTTTTGCTTCTATAAGGTAAGTTAACTCCGGTCAGTGATTCAGCTAACATGAGATCATCTCTGGTTTCTTCAAGGCGTTCTGTGTCTGAAGAGCCATCAGCCCCGGTATCCAGAACTCTGGATAAAATAAGAGGAGAAGAGAATGTATTATGGGCAGAACTGACATTTTTAAGACACAAGAAAAAATACAACTAATCTGACTCTTCTTTCTGCCACAGCTAGGAAAGTGCAGTGAAACTCATGTTCAGTGCAGAGACTCAGAAAGAGGTTATATCCTCAGACAATTAGGCTTCTCAACTCAAACCTGAGTCACTCTGTTTTACATAGCAAACTTCACACACTACATTACTCACTACGTTACTTTATCACTTAAATCATGTCAACGCTTTATCACTTGAACTTTAATAATACTCTAAGTAAAATTTTATCTCTTCTCATCAAGTGTTCTTTCCATCAGTGTTCCTATTTTCCTCCACCCATTTAATCTCCTTTCTGACTTCCTATCCTCTTCCTCTCTCCTCTTGTATCAATCTTACATTATTCTAAAACAGACATTATATAATTAAAATCAGTTCCAAAAACATTAGAATGTACAACATGAAAACTTCCAGTTATTATTTTATTATATCATCTAATTAAATACTACAAATCGAATTACCACAATATTAGGAGCTACAAGCAAAAACGACATAATAAATGGACATTAAACAGGTGGTTATCTCTTCCTCCATTATTCTCAGATCATGTAGATCTTGTTTCATTCAGTTCTCCTGTTACTGACTCCTATTTTTTCATGAGGAGCTTTCATATATCCAAATTGAGCAGTAGAAAAGCTAAACCTAAGCCTGGAAGTCTATGCTCATAAATCAGCAAAACATCTAGTAATAACTCTACTTCCAACTATCTGAAATATAAACTAAAGATTTCCAATCAGTTCTAAAACATCTTTAGAGGAACCCTTGTTGATCCCTGGAGAACCAGCGTACCAGTTTAGCGCCTTACAAGGAGTTTTCAATTATTCTGTTACATTTTATCCAAGTGTCTTTTACTGATGTGAGCAGCAACTCGTGGTCTTGTCTTACTTTTTATTGATAATTTTTAACTTGGACAAAAACCAAACATTTATCACAGGATCAGCCCGATCAAAATACTTACCATGACACAGGGCAGCTCCCCTTGTAACAACGAATTTCCACTTCTTCTTCTTCTGTTTTAAAAGTGGTGCGTTCTTCTTCTTCTTCTTCTTCCTCTTTGTGTTTTAATGGCATGTGACATCCAAAAGGATCATTACCGCCATCTAGTGGTGCGCGCAGCGCACGCAGTTACCGCAACACTTATTCCCCCTCGATAAAATCGGGGACATTTCCGGGGACAGCTTTAGCCGGGGACAGGTGGTCCAAAACGGAGACAGTCCCCGGAAATCGGGGATGTCTGGTCACCCTACAGTTAGAGCACGCTGTCACAGGTCTGTGAAGAAAAATGAGGAGCCTCATTCCCTTCAGCTTTTTCTTTTTGTGTAGTATTTTACTGCGGTTGCAGACTTTGCAGTATCACACAAAGTTCCTCTGTGGGTTCAGTGTGTTTCTCAGTCTCGTCAGTAGATTTGGAGCCTCAATTAATAAAATAATTCTGCCTATTCCTGTTAAAACTGCGATAGTTTAGGACATCAAAGACTGAGAAAGACGCTGTCAATAATGTTGCATGCACACTAATAATCAGTTTATTATAGTATTTATGGATTATGCTGCTGTCGGGGCAAACCCCTTGTGTCCTATACTGGTATTTTTCAGGAACTGACCAAAAAAACATGGATTTTAAAAAACTTCAGACATCACACTTCATATATTTTAGTTATTTATTACATAGATACTTCATAGCAGCTCTGTCCATTTTACCCTTTACCTGTCCTGTTTATCCTGCTGCCTTGCTCCGGTTCCCCTCTGCCTTACAGAAGAGCCTGCTGCCGAGCTCTGGTGGGTTCTACCCTGAACTGTCAATTCTCTGCCTAGCTGTAGACCCTGCTGCGTGCTCCTGGTTCCAAGAAGTCTCTCTCCGGTCCGTCAGCTCCTGCCAACCCCATCACCCTGTTCCCATGCAGTTCTACCTCGCTGGTTACATCACCCTCCATCCCATCAAACCTTCAATAAAGACTTTCATTTTAAGTCCCGTGTGTGGTTCTGGGTTCATCCATAGACAAATTGTGACAATTAGACTTAGACTTAGACAACTTTATTTGTCATTTTGTATGCACAGAGTGCGTACAGAACAAATTCCGTTTGCATACAGCTTGAGAATTACAGTAAATTACAGGACAAAGTGCAGCAGTGATTTAACAGTAAACAATTGAAATGTAAACAACGCAGGAGAAAGAGACAGTGTGCGATAACAGTGTACAGGTAAGTATTTTTAAAAACCATTTATGTGCAGAAATTAATTAATTTCTCAGATTAATTCCTTTCATTAACAAATTGATTTTGACAGCTCTAATAAAAATGTATGTGGTGACCCACTGAAATTATCTTGGGAAAACTCAATTATCTTAAATAAATAAAGATGGAGTTTAATTTGTTAAAGACCACTTGCAGAAACGAAGGTCTCCTCGGAAGAGAAGTGCTGACTGCAGACTTAAGTGCTTCCGCGAAGGATTTTAAAATTTGGCTGTCACCCAACAGGCTCCTATTTCTAGTCCCCAAAAAAGCCTAGGTTGCTCAAGCTATAAGGTTCAAAGCCCAGTAATGTTGCAAGGGAGTACACACAGACTCTGGTAAACTTTTCTGCACTCCACCAGAGCTAAGTTTGGACCTTTGCTTTCAAGTAGGCATCATAGGTGGAGAATAAATGTGTACATAGAGACCTTCACAAATATCCCGTGATGTCGAAAGGAATTTTGTAAAGGAGCAAAAAGCATAGGATTAAGGCTGTGGTTTGTCTGATTAAGGCTGTGGATGAGCACAGAGATAATTGATGTTCCTCATTTATGCTTAATCTATGACTATGTGATCAAAAATAGTTAAAGTTTTTGCTCAAGTAAGGGCTTACAAAGTTATCAGTTACAACTGCAAGCAGCTTTGTGAGTTTGCCTGTCAGTGGTGGTGTTTGGGGTGGAAGGGCCAGTACTGGGTTACGACTCTCAGCTGGGAAGAGAAGGCCCAGCTATGAGAGGGATGGCTTGCCACTGGTTTCTAAAAGGTCTCACTGTTATTTATATGCTCTGCTGTCTGGAGGCCAAAAGGGGACAAAAGAGAAGGAACTTGAAAACCTTATTTGCTGAGCGAAATTAGTTGAGAAACTGTTTAAAAGTGAAAACAAAACAGGAAATAAAAAATTATTGCAGTGGATGTGCAATGGTGTATGCACCATTGCACATCGTCACTCTTCTGAAACCCATGAATAAAAAGCAAATACCAGAGTAGATATTGCACAAAGTAGTAGAATAAAATCCAGCCTATTTACAGAAACATGGTAGTATAATATCCAATTTGCATGATAGTGCAGCAGCGGCCCGACATAACTAAGGCATGTGCAAGCTACAACACCATCTGGGAGACAGTGTAAACGTTTAATGATTGGATCAGAACCTGTGCAACAATTGCCATGATGTTATTGAGTCTGTTGTGAACAGCGTAAATTATACAGCTGGGAGGAACAACCTGCAGAAGCGCTCCTTAGAGCATCTGGGATGCAGCAGTTTGACACTAAAAGAGCTCTCCAGCTCTGCAACAGCTCCATGCATGGGGTATTGTCCACCAGTGATGGTATTAATCTTACAGTCCTTTGTCTCCCACCACCTGCACGGGATACAAAGGGGATCCCAGGACAAAGCTAGCCCTCCTAATGAGAATATCCAGCCGCTTCCTCTCAGCTACAGATAAGCTTTCTGCTCCAACAGACCACACCATAGAAGAAGGTTGACGCCTCAACAGAGTTACAGAAGGTATTCAGGAGTGTCCTCTGCACTCCAAAAGATCTCAGCTTTCTCATCAGATAAATTCTGCTCTGACTCTCTTGTAAAGAGCATCAATATTATGGCTCCAGTCCAGTTTATTGTTCAGGTGAACACCCAGGAACTTAGAGAGTCCACCATCACAACTTCAGCATCTGAAACTCAGCAAATGTTCTAATAAAAATAATTTCAATAGAAAATATTTTACTTTCCCTTCTGCTGTGCATTGGGAATTGGTTGTTTGAACACAAACCAGTTTTGTTTTTAAATAATTTAAAGCTAATTTGACCTCATTCAAAATTCCTTAAACCTTGGTTCTTAAATATACATAATCACACAAAATGGTGATATCGCTGCGTCATATTATTGGTTTCAATTTTAGTATCTGTTCCTATTTCCTGGAGTTCATTGGTTTTGCTTATTCTTTTAACTTATTTGTAGTAGTTTAGTTGAATGCTACAAGCTTAGTTGACAATTTTGTTGACTAAAGAAGTTTAACCGGATGATGATTTATTTTGTTAGTAAATTCTTGTATTTGGAGATAAATTGTTTGTGTTTGTTCTGTATATTTGTGCGTGTCTGCTATTTCACAACATCTATTGTTCTATAATACCACACATCTGCAGGCAGGTATTCTAATAGCTGACTGAGAATGATAGCCTTTGACTAGTATTTCAGAATAATCAGGCATTTCCCGGATTTGTTAATTTTTAATATAATTAAAATTTTTCTGCATAACATCGTTTGATAGTTATTAATAGCTATTCATAGTCAAACCAAACCTACTGGTGCACAACCAGAGATTCTTAGAGAAACCTCAGACAGACAAAGGGACAACACTTTAATTAAGGAACTATTTAATGAAGATAAGGTTAAACAAAAAGGAAAGATCCAACAAAATGATCTGGTTGCAGCTGCCTTACACAGTAAGCCTACACAATATATATGTTAACACAAGAGTCACTTCCTGTCACTGTGCATATTCCAAGAATTTAAGATTTCTGAGTTTTCTAAGAGTAGTACAATTTTCTAGGTTTTTATGTCTAATTTTGTCTTGAAGAAGGCAAATATGAAACATGACAGCAAATAAAACAAAACATAAAAATTAAAGATAATAATACAGAGAATAATAATACAGAGGCACAAAGATGCTGAAACTCCCAAATAGTTTTCTTAAGTAATCTGGAACAGTATATAGTTAAAAAAAAATTTCTAGGTCTGTGGACGTATGGAACAAGATAGGTGAGTAAGGTGACAGTATCATTTTCCAATTTATTTTTACATTAATAAAAACAAGCAGCCCATAAAAAGATCTTTACAGATTTTCCAATGAGTGTGTATTCGGTTGGTGAGTGAAAAACCAAAACACTGATGCCTAAAACATCTAAATCAACATGTGACATGGCAGATCAAAGATAAAGCATGTTAATGTGAATCAATGTAAAAACATTACTTTTGATAGTCATTGCCAGATGTTCTTTGATAAAAATAGTCAAACAACCTAAAAGTAAAACTGGATCGGACCTGTCTTTTTAAAACTGGGTCTAAAATGATAAATGGCTAAATGGCTAAAATAAACCCCCAAAAATTGTGTTTTTGATTTTAACAAACAAAATAAAGGTAATTTAAACTCACAAAGTGTTTAATTTAATTTAAGACTTAATTTAGCCAAGGTAAAAATAACCGTTCCACCTTGGTGGTAACTTTGTCTGGAAACGCACACATCAAAGGCCATACCCTGGACTTCATCCCCAGGACCTCTGGCTCTGGCATCAACCTCTACAAGTTTTCAGCAAAGGATTTTTAAATCGCTGATTATTTCCTCCATACATTCAACATTTATCTCTGTTTCTCCATAACTAAGACTCTGCAAGTTATCTCATTAAAAAATAGGGGCATTAAAGTGGATATCCTTTCCTCTTGCACCTCTTTATGATAACTGTTTGAATAACATTCTAAACTGTCTGCCCCCTGTTTTACCGCTGCCCTCTGAGTTTTGTCCATTTCTTTGTGAATTGTTAGTCTAGTTTTCTTTTGAAGAGGTTCAAGTTGACAACATTTACCTTACATGTACCACACAGTACAGTAAAATGAATTAACTGCTCAAATTAAATACAGTTGCTATTGTGATATTATCTGTTCCAGTGAAGGTAACTTCAGGACTTTGTTTTCACAGTTCAATAACATTGTCCAGCCATCACATACAACCCCCCCCCCCCCCACCTGTTCTCAAACGACTCATCACCTCTCTTCCCTTTTGAAATCCTTTATGTCAACTATTTTCCAGTTTTCTACTTTGAAGCATGCTCTAGCATCTCCAACATCAACTGTAAATCTAAATCTTTCACTTCTATGCTTGATCCATTCCCAAAAGGCCTAATTAAGCCCTGCATTCAAGTGCTCCACCTATTCAAAACTGCCATAATTCACTCATCACTTACCTCTGGAATTGCTCTTACCCTCTTCAAAATCGGAATTATCACTCAAATACTGAAGCTATCTAGCTCAGATCCCAACAACTAAAATACTCTCCCCCCATTTCAAAATTAGCCTTTATCTCCAAAGTACTAAAAAACTGAGAAAAAACAGTTGCTTTCCAACTTCACTCCCATTTTACAAATAACCTTTATAAAGAATTACAGTGTGTTCTTCGTACGCACTACAGTAGTTAAACCACCCTCATAAAAATCACCAACGAGCTTCTGATGGCAGCTGACACTGGATTACTTTCCATTCTCATTCCTCTGGATCTGTGTGTTGCCTTCGATACAATTTCGAACTCCATCCTTCTCCACAGATTATCTTCAACTGGAATCACATACACCCCCTTGACATGTTTGATTCTTACTTTACTGGCCACACTCAGCTTGTACAACTTAAATCCTTTAGTTCCCGTCAACATCCTTTGTTACAACCGGCTTTCCCCAGGGCTCTATCCTTGGACCCCAACTTTTTCTTATCTACCTTCTTTCCCCTTCATAGCCATCTTCTAGAACTTTAACATCCATTTTCACAATTATGCAGATGACACCCAGCTCTGTCTTTCTTGTAAGCCAAATACAATGCAACTGCCCTCTTGCCTAGACCCCCGCTTATCTAAAATAAAATCTTCCCTTCATTTCCAACTTTCTTAAATTAAAAAGTGAAAAAACTGAGCTCCTCCCTGTAGGAACCAGATCTGTGTTATCCAAAGCTGACAGTTCCTTCCTTTCACTTGATAGTTCTACAGTCTCCTCCTCACCTCAGGTTAAGAGTGAGGGTGTCATCCTCAATAGCACTAAAGCCTTCACCCCTAAAATCAATAACATTTCCCATTCTGCTCATTTTCATCTACACAATATTAATTGTCTTTGTCCCTCTATTTCCCTCAATCCATATATACTTGTGTCCAATACTATTGCAACTTCTCACATCGATTACTTAAATCTTTTACTTTGTTGGTCTTCCTCAAAAATCCCACTGTTAGCTTTAACTGGTTCAGCATGCAGCTGCTTGCATTATTAACAAAAAACCCTGTTTTCATCACATCACTGCAGTCTTACAGCAGCTCCACTGGCTCCTGGTTAGATTCCTAATACAATATGTTGAAAATTGACTGGGTGAGCTGCACTCATGCAGACTATGATTCTCCAGATAATTTTTGTATGGGTGGGAGACTTCAATAGAGCTTTGGTTTCATGTTTAAAGCAGACAAACAATAATAATACCAACTATCAATAACTGGAAATTATTTATAGTTCACGTAGAAATATTTCATTAGAAGCAAGTTATTTTTCCTTCAATTTGTACTTCTGATTGAATTACGGTTCAATTTGTTTAATTGCAGTTTCTACATAATTCATTTTACTTCATTTTACTTTGACCTATGTCATTTATGTTGCAGTATATTGTGAATTTTTTTTTCTAATATAATATAGATTTTTTAGATGACTTGATTAATGCATAAACATTTGTTGCAGAATAACCTAGAACCATTGCATTTCTCACTGTGTTTTGTTTGTTTATCTGTGCTTTACCTCAGTAAAACAAGGAACAGGACCACAAACAGAACTACAATACCACATAATAACAAAATAGGTAATAATCTCCAAAGCCAACCCTTTTGAACATGTGGTTCCAAATATTTTTGGATTTGATAGACGGCCTCCGTGTTCTTAGAACAGGTGAGTAACCCTGGGACACTTTCATGGAAGAGAACATGAACTTCCAGGTCAATATTTGGATATATATCTGACCACTTCGTCCCAGCAGTTGAGTAGTCAAGATCTCTGGTGTGGTGCATCAAGACTAGGATGATCCTTTCAACCACTGCAGAAAAAGGAAGAGGATTATCAGATGACCACTTAAAAACGACATAAGCATCACACCCCAAATATTTTTTCACAGAAGGAATCCTTGTTGGACTCCTATTAACTATTAAACCAATCTAAATTTAATATTTAGAGTGTAATTTCGGAAATAAAAAGTGTCTAAATTCATGTTTCCAAGAAGGCAGAAAGCTAAAAACTACCCTCTAAGCTTAAATCGTTGTCATTGGGCCATAAATTGAGAATTTAAGTATTTGTTCGTATTATACACAGAAGTAAAGTATATCAACACTGGTGTAAAAAACAAATTGTTGCACGTACTATGAAACCAGGATGACTCAATGGTGAATCTAGGATCTGTCATGTCATTGTCACCCCCCACCCCCACCAAGCAACACTCTATCTTAGTCAGCAGCAGAGCTGTCATGTTTAAATCAGTTCTAAATTCTTGTAAATCAGGCCATTGTCGTCAAAAGAAATTTGACCCATGACTTCAGCTCCACATATGCTGTAACACAAACCCTGCTATGAGTAATTTTACTGGATAATACCAGTTTGTCTCCCTAAAAACATAAGGTGTAAAACTGTAAGAGACAAGAGTAACTCATGACACATTTGTAACCTAAAATAAAGGTTTTCCTTAAATCTTTATCTAAACATTATAATATTTGATCAAAACATAAAATTATTCTGGGTGATATAAACCCATATAAATTATCCTGTGCAAACTTTATTGTCTAAGTCTAATAGAGGAATCTTCTGAATCTCAGGTTTGGTCACGGTTGGACAATGAGGGGGAAAGGTGATAAAGGTCACAAGGGTTGCTGGTGCCTATCTCCAGCATTCACTGGGCGAGAGGCGGGGTACACCCTGGACAGGTTGGGAGTCCATTGCATGGCAACACAGAGGCAGACAGGACAAACAACCAGAATTTAGAGAAGCAAATTAACCTCGCATGCACAGGGAGAACCAGTGTTGTAGTCAAGTCACTATGCCTCGAGTCCGAGTCCAGTTTCAAGTCTCCAGTGTTTAAGTCCGAGCCAAGTCCAAGTCATTAAAAAAAATAAATAAATCTGAGTTGAGTCCGAGTCAAGTCACTATTGATCCAAGTTCGTTGTAGGAACATGCCGTGACGTGTGATGTATGACATGAAGCAGTAACATTCCATTGCACTAATAATGGCGTTCTGCGAGCGAGCTATTTTTAGAATGTGACGTCATATCACGTACAGGGCAAATATGCGTTTTTCTCCACTCTTGTAGTTACCCTTGGTTTTACTCGGTAAAACGACTGCTTTTTCCAAGTCTAAGATGTCTCCTAACCATGGTTTTTAAACATTGTTGTTATGGAACGTGCAACAGCGACTCGAGGTACGCTGATAGGCCGCATATGAAGGATGTTAAAGCCGCAAGCGGCGTCGATCGGCCCTCGCAGCCAATCGCGCTCCGGCCTATTGGCCACCGCCGCGGTGCCGGCCGGCGGGGTTCGCGCACCGCCACGGCTCCGGCCCATGACTCACAAAAAATCTGGTGCAGATCGGTCGATGCAGCGAGGAGATACAGCCGTTGGATAATGATAATGCATTTGGCCACCGGACCGGACTAAATTGTTCGGCGGGCCGGACAATTTATACCGATTTCTGGACGGTGACTACAAACAGAGCTAACAATCTGTCATGTCCCTCAATGTTTCTATTCATCTTTAAGATCCTCTTGATTAGTTATGACAAGCTGTGGTTGTAGACCAGCGCCAGCCAATATATGTGGAATATATGGACTGATGTCCACATATTCTTCTTCAAGCTTTTCTGGTAGAGAGCAAAATTCAGGGTTGCATCCATCACAGCAGGTCACCCATTATTCCATCCATCCATGTATTCTCTTCCGCATAACAAAAAAGTTGTAGGCATAAAGGGTTAGGCAAGGAAAGCCAGACATCCCTGTCCTCAGCTACATCCTCCAACTGATGCTGGAGGAGCCAAAGGGGTTCCCAGGCCAGATGCAACACATAGTACAATCCCCCCCAGTGAGTTTTGGATCCCCCCACCATATAAAAAGTGAGTAATTGGAATTTTATCAGCAAAATGTAATAATTGTGTTTGTCCCTGATTCCTTACTTTGTGGATGATGGCTCCCAATTACCCTGGGAGGCTTAAAAGTGTTACAAATACCTTTGTAACTTTTCACACAGAAAGATATCAGTCTCAATCTATTCATGATATCAGTTAAGTAACAGAGGGTTGAGGTGGGGTTTGTTCTTAAATCAGATTAATGAATTTTGGAAAGTTCCCCCCTCCCAACATAATTAATAAAATTATTTGACATTGGATTTATTTTGTCTGACCTTTTTAATTGTATGAAGACCTGAAATATTTGACAAAAAAACAGAAGACATACTTTTTCACAGCACTGTGAAGGTGTATATACTGTATACACTTGAAGTGCCACAGTGAAATTGTTTCTCTTTTTTTAGCAGAAAGAGAAAAATTATATGAAAAAGTTGATCACTTACATGGCACGTTTTGCATGGCTGCCTCCACATCTGAGCCAACACGGGAGGTGATTGGGCAGAAAACAATGGTGCATTGTCCACCCTGGTTTGTTCCCTCCAGCCTAACTTTCCATTTCACTTGGTTCATCAGAGCTACATCAGCACCGAGGGTTTCCCCTTTAGTGATTGTTTCGACTTTAACTGGTTCTATTTAACAAAACATAAAGCAGAAAGGGCATGAGCACAGAACAAAACAGAGCAATCCGTATTTACATGAGCTGGGATGATCACTCACTTGAAAGACAGGGCATCTTGTAGCTTCCTTTAGAAACAAACACAAAGAACATGATAATGTCCCTCTGTGATTATGCAAGGCCTTTAAAAAAATACACTGTCCAATACTATATGTGTACTATTTCTAACTTGCTTGGTGCAATTTTATATGGTTTACTGTATAAGACAAATCAAGATTAAAAACATTTTATACAGATCCTAAAAGATTCACGTCATAAGCTGTCATTAGCCCTCTGGTGCATAGCGGTCACTGTAGTGGACAGCTACTAAAAAGCAGTGTTGTATAGTAACGAAGTACAAATACTTCACTACTGTACTTAAGTATATTTTGGAGTACTTTGTACTTTTCTTGAGTATAATTTTTTTTGATTACTTTTACTTCACTATATTTCCGAACTTAATTGCATACTTTTACTCCAATACATTTTCAATGTTTGGTTTAGTTACTCGTTACAAAAAAAGCGAGGCATCAGCGTGCCCAATGGAACTGGAAGTGGATTTGTTTGTTTTTTAACCTCGGAGTGGCCATCTTTCAATTAGTACTATCTTTAATGTGTCAATCATACAATTCAACCAATCAAATCAACGACTGAAGGCAACGTGCTAGCCAATCACAGCTGGAGAGGGGCGGGTCGCTGGGTCAGACGTTCAGCCTTCAGAGAGACACCCTGGCCTCTGAAGGTGGTCACCGTCGGTGTCGGTGGAGCGGGATGGATATTCGGTCTGACTACCAAATAATTACAAGAAATGACAACGAAGCAAGCGAGAGCAAGCGAGAGTGAGCTGGAAGCAGTGCTATTAATTTCTGTTTGAAACGTCAGCATTGAAGTCAACACTGGAGTAAACATTCACGCTAGGAGGGTTAGCTAGACAGCTAGGAGCACAAGGAGCAGAACCAAGCAGGAAAACTCTGCCAAACTGAAAAAACTTGGGTTGCTGCAGGCAGAAGGGAACTCTGCTTTGTTCTGATCCTTGTGCTCCCTTCCTGCTGTAATTACAGAACCTCTGCTGGTATGAATTTTTCTTTCAGTGTTCAGCCTGACACCAGCGCTTATGTTTATCAGCATGTCTGCTTATTCTTGACTTTTGAGTCATAAAACAGCTCTACAGGTTGCCATATCTCAAGGATGGTTTCCAGGCCAAACCAGCATAAAACCTGTCCAACTTAAAAGAAAAAAACAAGTCCAAATCTCAAACTCTCTCATGTTAAAAGCACAGAACTATTAAACACATAAGAACATGCTGTTAGCGCACTACTGTGCTGAAGCAAAAACAAAAACAAAAAACTTTGCGCTTACGACTCCGCACAAAATGTACAATCAGTCAACCAAATAACACACAAGATCACTTTAACAATCATGATATATCAACCGGAAAAAAGGAAAACTTTTATCAAAAGCTTTCCAACATGAGTTGTAAATCTACCTTAATATAAACTTAATATCTCTTACAGGATATACAGTAGCTCAATCAAACATTTCTCTTTCACAGCCATGAAATATTTCTAAGTTGATGAGTAGAACTCAACCCCTCTTGGGCGTTTACATTGACCAAACACTTGATTAACCATTATTCTTTTCTTGTTTTATTAAAACAATCAATATTATTCATTATAACTATTACTCGTTGATGATGTCAGATTCCGCAGATTCAACTTATTTAAAAAATAAAATGATCAGTAAAATGAACTCCCCCACCCAAACATAAAATGGTTTGACCATTAGGACAATGTGTGTGTTTGAGGAGGAGACAGAGAGAGCCATTCCTAGCGATAACAGAGACAGTGCAGGTGGAGAGGCTTACTGCCCGATTGGATAGTCTGTGCATAGTTGCTCGGGGATGGATCACAGCGTAAATTTCAATGATCCCATGTTATGGCCAACCAAATTGACTGATTCTGATCGAATGAATGTTGTGCGTTTAATGGCAAAAACAAAGCCTTTTTCAGAGATTCAGAGGGCACAGAATTCCCAAAGTATCTAACATATTCTACCTCCTGCAATGAAAGGGAAACAAATTGTTAAGGACTGGCTAATATACAGCAGGTCAAAAAAGGCCATATTTTGGCTGCAGTGCTTGCTGTTCTCTTATGAAAAAAAGATCAACTAGTGCACTAAATTCAATAGATGGGTTGAAAATATCCAATATAAAATACAGAGATTTCCAGTGCATGAAGTATACAGTTAATTTGACTTTTTTTGGTGTGTGTGTGTGGTGTGGTGGCAGCAGGTGTAGAGGGGGGGGGGGGGTTAACTAAGCCTGGTTTATCACTTAACCATGTTCTTAGTATACACCCCCTTTGCATGCACTTGGTGTATAGCACTGACCTTACTTGAAGAAGGAAAACTGAAAGCTTACAAAAAGGTTGTGTTTTCTGTCTAAACTTGGTCTAAATTTCTCCTGCACTTGGTTGTTTATATTATTTTAAGTGAATTTGACTTTCAAAGTTTACCAAAATCTAAAAACTGTCATACAAATTGCATTTGCTTTGTTTTACTTTTTACTTATACTTTTTATTACATTACTTGAGTACATCTATTTTTACAGTAATTTTCATACTTAAGTACAAGACATTTCAGATAGTTTAAGACTTTTACTCAAGTAACATTTCAGTCAGTGACTTGGACTTTTACCAAAGTCATATTTTGGAGAGATACTTATACTTTTACTTGACTCCGAGATTTCAGTTCTTTATACAACACTGCTAAAAAGTAAATATCTCTTTAATTCTATGGTTTCTATGGTAAAACTGCATATTAGTGTCTAGAATGCTCTCTGCTGCCACACACCATTGAGGTAAATTCAGTGGTCAGGCATTGTAACTGCAAGTAAATTTCTTCTGAATCCAAGATGGCCAACAAACAGCCACCCCTGTCGACCACTGCTGGCATATCCTCTCAATCCTTCTATGGTAGAGACGGCTGGAACAGTGTCTCTGGCCGAGGGTGAGCTGGAACAGAGCTGACAAGTCTTCTGGCTGACTGAACAAAACAAAGCTGACACAGGAATACTGGCTGAAACTGAGCAGGAGTTGAACGCTACAGACAGGCAACGAGAAAAGAATGAGGTGGGTGTATATAGAGGTGACAACAGGTGGAAACAAATCAGTGATAATTGCAGCCTGACAGGTGGAACCAATCAGGCTGCGCAGGGAAGAGAGAGAGGGAGGCTTTCAACTGGACATTTTTAAAAACCCAGGAACAACTAAACCATAGATGACGATAATAATAAAGAAATTAAAACAAAAATGACTTCACTTAACAAACTAGTTCAATTATTACTGTGGCACAGCTAAAATATGATTATATAACATTGTGCGTTAAGAATTGACCGCCTCCGATTGTAGTCATTTGTCAAATGTAAAAAAGGTTTGTCAACTTAGTAGAGCTTCATATCATTATCACAACCATTCTTTATACTGAGGAGGGACCTTTGGCCTGACAAAACAACCAGCTGGTGTTCTTTTTTTTACGAAATTCTTTGAAAAAATTACATATGCACCAATATCGACTACATGAAATGGTTTATACAGTGATTTCATGGGACCTTTAAGGCTTCGGCTTTTTCATTAAACTATATTTTTTCCTGTACTTAACTTTCCATTACTGTACTTAGATACGACAGTCTCTTAACGATCAGGTGAATTAACAATGACATCTCATGGTTTACCCTCCTTGTTGTGGGGGGAAGCTTCTCTGTTCTGAAAAACTGCACAGTGACCAAGCTTTCTGGATCTTTCTGCATTAAAGTTTTTTTGAGGAACAGGACATGGCCATAATTATCAAAATAACATTAAATATATGCTTGAATTATATGACTTTTGTTACTCTGTCAAATTAATATTCATCATCAATGCAATTGTTAAAAAGCTCGATTGTTACCTTTGCGGTGTTACTTTTGGTGCTGCTGGTGCTCCTGCTGAGACAGTGACAGCCACTGCTGGATTAACATGTCAGTAGACACTTTCACTTTCACTTACAGACTAACAAGCCACGTAGCTTACAGGTAACCCAACCAATCACATCAGGGCATTTACTGTGTAACAGCTCACTTGAATGTCTTATGTAAGTAAGGATAATAATGGCAAAAATTAAAACACAGTGTAAGTGATTTCATTCAATTTGCATCACTGGTGTAGATTCTACTCTTTTCTTTCTTTTTCGTACCATAATAGAGAAGAATTTCTTCCTAGATGTGTGATTTCTGTTGTGACTTTGTTTGTTTTTTTCAAATTAATTTTTTCTTTAAAGGGGATATATCATGCAAAATCCTCCTTTTTAGCACTTAATTATATTTTGCTATGTACTTGGAGTTAAGCAATTTTTAATGCAGTCTTTCCAGGTGCTGTATAGATATCTTTATGTCCTGTTTGGGTCATATTTTTCAAGCCATTCTGTTTACTCAATTCTGTTTTTTGAAAAACTATGTCACAGTATTTGCTGCTTAGCTCTAAAAAGACTTGCCAATTCTGTGAGTCTGACATTTTTTTGTTGTCCAAACTGAAGGATTTTTACTTCAAATAATTTTGGTTCCTGCCCAGCATGACTTGAAGTGCTGCAAAAGCCTCTTATTCACCTATGTCAGATAGGGCAGCAGGAAAGTAACAATGTTTCATTGGGTGTGTTAACTCAAACAATTCATTACTCTGTCCACCAGTATACCACAAAAATGGCCAAAGTGGGTGACCTCCGAGGCAGGTGGGGTGTAAAGTGCCTCATTTGCATTAAAAGAGAGGGTACCAAAAGAGTTGCTCTCAGGTGCAACAAAGAACAGGGGAAACAAAAAGCGGGCTGTGGAGCAATGATAACGAGAAATTCAGAACATAGCTTTGCAGTTCCACTTTTTATAGACCCCAACTGAATGATTAAAATGAGAAAAAGAAAGCAATACAAGCATAATGTCTCTCCTTTAAATATGTCTAAAGAAGTAAAGTGTCTTCATAGTAACCACCTTAATTAAGCAGCATTAAATTACACAAAATCATATGGTGCAGTGTGTTATAAATCTGTATGTGGGTCCTCCGTTTGTCGGTCGTGCTACCCGCTGCGCTATGAGCGCACCCTCAACTCTGATAATCTCTTCTCAACCTACTGTCCTCGCGCTCGGTTCGGTCTCTGCTCGCACGCAAATCTGCTTGCGCGCTTGACCTGCTCCTTCCACGCTCAACACCAGCTGTGCGCTCGCGTGGCTGTTTCTCCGCTCCGCTCGACTCTCTGTGTGCTTGCGACTTCAAAAACTGTCCACCTCACCAGCCAATTACAGACAGATTTCGTTCCATCCAATCAGAGTATGGCTTGCAAACACTGTATTCAGATGGAATAAATCAAAATGCTGCAGTTTTTGGCAGAAATGACTAAACATAAGGGTCGTATTGAAAAAAATAAATAAATAAAAAGATTAATATTTTAGCTTAAATATTTAGGCTAAAATATTTAGATAGAAATATTTTCTTGAGCTACTAAGTGAGGTGCGAAAATACTGATTACCTTCACCTTTACACCAAGTGGCGGATACAGGCGGGGGTGCAGGAGGCGCACGCACCCCCTTTTGGAGACCAAAATTATTTTTTGAGAGCCCGAAATTTTAAACAGCGTTCATAGAATTAAGAATAATAGCCAGTACCTGTCATCTAGAACGCGCTGATGCGACTACGGATATCCAAGCATGAATTTGAATTGCTCACAGCTCAAGTCTCGCGTTATTACAACATGACGCGATTAGTCAGTGATACCACAATATGGCGTTGAAGCAATCATGGGGAGACGGTGAAACAGGAGATGATTTAAAGTGAAAGTCCGGTCAACAAGGAAAAATCTGGGGATTATTATCTATACCTAAAACTAATACGTTCCTGGTGATTTAATGAGTTTAGTGTTAATCAGTAAAGAAATAAAAACATAAATTTTTGACGCGATCACGATACTGGGGGCTGCCGGGCAATAATGGCCACCTGACATTACATCCTGTGACGTTTCTTAGCGGAGAGGCACTGCGCTCTACAAGCTAATTCAATAGGAAGTGTTGTACACAGCTGTGATCAACAACAATTATTTCGGATTTTGAGAGGAATTCACCATTGAAATTCAACAATGCACACGTGCATGGTAGTTGGATGTTGCAATACATCGGGTAAAAGTGAAAAAAACATTAGTTTTTTCACCTTTCAGTTATGAGGCGGAGAGATATTTCAGCTGGTGTCTGTTGTGTGGCAGTGTCACTTAGTTTAGAGCACAAGCGACTTCACTTTCAGAAACAAGCCCTGCAACCCACAACTCATGAAATTTACAAGCGACTTTAGAAAAAAGGGACACCGAGATATTTCATCGGCAAGAACAACAAACTGAGAAGAATAACACAAAAATAAGGAGACGGCTGCCGCAGCAGACAGATTTAACTCACATCGTCCCTTTTTGGTCTCCTTGCCTCAAACTGGTATGGCTGTATTTCGTCAAAAGTCAGGTTGCTATCAAGAAAGTCTTATATATATTCCAAACTGCTATCAGATGATGATGATAAACCCATGGAACGCCCATCACTGTCGCTAATTAATCCATAACTCTCTGCCGCACTGGTCGTCACAATCTTGGATAATAGCGTGCAGTGACACTGTCACTACCCGATCCGCAAATGAGCTAATGGTACGGATCATGCTACCGGTACGGATCGGGTAGTGACAGACACATAACAAATAGAGCCTCTTCTTCTTTTTCTCTTTTTTTTTTTTCCCCAGTGTCCTGTCTAGCAATATGGCAATAGGAATTGATGTCTCAATGCCAGATAGAGCTCGACAGATTTTGCTTTTACAAGTGGAGCGAATAGCTTTCGCCATAGTGCTCCACTTGATTTATGCTTGTAAATAGCTTTATTATGATTCCTGCAAGGAGAATTTCAAATTATATGGACATGACAATGGGAGAGTAAAGGAAGAACAAAAAGCGAAAGAGAAAGAAAAGAAAAAAAAGAGTAGAAGTGAAAGAAAGAGGAGATAAAAGGGAGAGAATGATAAAACCTTCTCCGTCTGCTCCATCACCTGGAAAGAGAGATGCAAAAAGAACAGCACAACCAACAGACATAAAGCAACAGATACAATCGAATAACACCTAGATGCCATTGCTAAATCATATATATTATTATGTAAGCTGACATGTGTAATGTGATACTTGAAAAAAGAAAGTGAGAGAACATAAATAAATAAATAAATAAATTATAAGATTACTGTATATAAGTGAACACTTAATACCTGGGACCCAGCACCTGTGGGAGATGTGAGAGTACACTAGTTTAGGTGAAAATTATCCAGAAATAGCTTGATAGTGATTGTGGAGAACCGAAGACCCACCTTCCCCGAGCACAGAGGCAGGCGTCAGGGGACCCGTAACCCCGGACTCCCTAAAGCAGGTCGCCCAGGAGGGGCCGACACAGGATATCTGCAACCCCCCCCCCCGCCCCCAAGGAAGGAGCAGAGACGACCCCGAGGAAATCCCCCAGCCACCGCAATGCCGACGCCCTCAAGAGCCGCGGGGACGAGCCCGTGGGCTCCGCCGGCAGCTAGCCCCGCTGAAGTGGTCCCGGCCATGGGCCCTGAGGGCCAGAGGCCCCAGGGGCGCCCCGCCCCCGCGACGGGGGCCCCGGCCGCCCCCCGGGGGGCCAGGCCCCGCGAAGAGGCCGCCGGGAGTGGGCCGGCGCACGCCCGGGAACCCGCCCCAAACCCGAAGCCAACCAATGCGCCAGAGGGCCAAGGCGCCCGCCAACGAAGTGGAGGAGGGCAGGACGTGGGGGGATGGGCTCCGCACCTAGCGGAGACTTGAGATGTTCTTGGGAGAGGGAGCGGACCACACCCATACCTGGGAAAAAAATAAATAAATAAAATAGAAAACTCATTCACACCATCCCTCCCTTGTGCCCCACTCACCACACACAGAAAAAAACAAAAAAAATCGCCCATCACTGTCGCTAATTAATCTATAACTCTCTGCCGCACTGGTCGTCACAATCTTGGATAATAGCGTGCAGTGACACTGTCACTACCCGATCCGCAAATGAGCTAATGGTACGGATCATGCTACCGGTACGGATCGGGTAGTCAATCAATCAATCAATCAATCAATCAATCAATCAATCAAATTTTATTTGTCAATTACAATTTGCATTGCAATCGAAAAGTCAGTTCCAGTACAACCGTCCATCACATACACTTAACAAACAAACATTTGGGGGGAACGATTGACTGAGGCCTTGCGTTGCCAAGGAACGCAGCCAGCCAGCCGCTGCTAAAAAGCGCAGCTGTCAAGGCCACATTCCTCCAAACTGCCCAGACCCCGCCTAAACGGAGTTTACAGGCGCTGCCTTGAAACTCTCGAAGAAAGAGCAACAACATGGGGAAAGAGGGGAGAGAGAAAAAAAAGAGACAGATGTTTGCCTATTTATGCTCTCACCTATAAAGAGACAAACAACCGACACAAAAAAACCCTCATAGCACAAAAGCACAAATAAACACAAGACAACATGTATGCAGAAGGTAAACATTTGAGATCTGTCGCGTGTGTGTAATTCATCAGTTTTATGAGTATCAGTTATGCGTGTGTGTATGGGCGAAAGTGTTTTTCTCCGTGAACACTCTCCAGAGGCCATTGTCCTTGATGTTATCAGCCGGCCCACAGTTCAGAGAAGCATCCTCAGGTGTCAGCGGGGGAGGGGGGTAGCCGGGGGCTTTTCTGGGCACTCTCCGTCATAACAATCCAGGAGTAGATAGGGAGGGAATCCAAATATGTTATTTGTTATGAGACAAGCTGCTCTGCCTTTCCTGTCAGCTTTTAAGTCTTTTGCTGGCTCCACATAAATCCAATTTTCCAAATTATTGGGCTTTTTCGCGCGTCACTCCCAGATTTTATCCCATCTCCCCTTGAGTTCAATCCCAAAGTTAGTCTGCGTTCCAACACAGGCAGCTTTTCGGCTTCGCTCTATTCACCTGCCAGGTTTGTCCGCTAACAGCCACAGTGAGCGCGTCATGCAGCCGGCAGCCTGATCAAGGCCAAATGGCTCCGACATCCGCTGTATTTGCCGATACTTCAAAAATCCACAAAAACCAATAAGTAGAGATCCCAGTATCCTTAATCCAATGTGAAAATTTCAAACGTCCAGGAATGACAAGGTCGAAAGACACACCGTTTTCCTCCAGGAATTTAGGGTGTATCTCACAAAATAAGTCAAATCAGGACCGGACGGGTCCCCTTCCGTTGCCTACCCGTCGAAAAAAATTTATCAATAGTATTGAGAGACCAGCTTACCAGATCCATGTTTTTCAGAGTTCGGTTGATATGAAGAAAGTGCTCAGAAGACAAGACATAGCAAAGCAAAGCAGGAGAGGGGGGGGGGGGGGTAAAAGCTGCAGAGAGAGAAAAGACACGACCGACCTCGGAGAGAGACAGAGAGAGATAGTGACAGACACATAACAAATAGAGCCTCTTCTTCTTCTTCTCTTTTTTATGGTGGTTGGCAAACAACTTTTAGGTGCATTACCTAAAAGTATGGATCAACCTTAATGTATTATATTCTCCCCATAATGCCTATTCTTCTTTGAAAACTAAAAATACTACTAAAAACTACATCCACAGACGATCTCTGAAATAATTTCCTTGTATCTGATTTATTTATATTCCTACCTAACTCTCTACACATACATAGAGCCTTGGGACTTGCTCAACAGCCGATCCCAAAACGTGACGTCACAAAATGGGAGGTGCAGTGCTGTTGTTCGACAAACACGGAAGCCTTCACAAAAGCATATTCAAATGAAAATTACTCTTAATAAAAAAAACAACAACATATAATTTATCTAACAGTATGTAATAATTTTATATTTAAAGTACTTTCAGCAGTTTGAATTCTGATTGAATTCTGATTGAATTCTGACCTTTAAGGCCAAACAAAAAAAACCAACAACAATCGCTCTTGAAATTCTGGTCCAATCAAACAGAAGGGTTAATAGAAACAAACTCGGTCACTTTATAGTTTAAATAAAAGCTAATTAACATGATTTTAAATCATATAAATTTGCCTATATCGCATGTGTAATATTATTTGCCCAGAAGCATCCCAGAAGGTTGACATTTGTTAACCCATTATCATCGTCATAAAGTTGAAGGTGTTGTAGAAGAGAACATTATTAAATCATAAGTCTCCCCTTATCTCCTGCTCTCTGTGTCAGATGTTTAGCTATTCCTCTGTCTCCTTTAGTGATAATGGTACTTGTAATAAATGTAGTGTTTTTGTAGCTTTGGAGGCGAGGGTGTCAGAATTAGAGTCCCGGCTCCGTGCTATGGAAAGACCAGCTGATAGCCGCCCCTCTGCTAGCGCGGAGCCACATAGACCTAGCGTTAGTTCACTTAGTGGTCCTCCAGAAGCACCCGAGCAGCCAGGTAAGCAGGCCGGCTGGGTGACAGTTCGTAGGAAGCATAGCTCTAGATTTCAGCCCCCAGTTCACCACCAACCCCTCTGCGTTTCTAACAAATTTTCCCCACTCAGCGACACACCCGCTGAGAAGCCGACCCTGAATATTGGGAGCTCAATAGTCAGAAACGTGGCACTAGAGACACCAGGGACCATAGTTAAATGCCTGCCAGGGGCCAGAACGGGCGACATAGAATACCTAAAACTGCTGGCTAAGGATAAGCGTAAATACAGTAAGATTGTTATTCACGCTGGCGGTAATGACACCCGGTCACGCCGATCGGAGGTCACTAAAGTTGGTGTTGCTTCGGTGTGTGAGTTTGCTAAAGCAATGTCGGACTCCGTAATTTTCTCTGGTCCCCTGCCTGATCTGACCAGTGATGACATGTTTAGCCGCATGTCATCATTCAACCGCTGGTTGTCTAGGTGGTGTCCTGAAAACGACGTGGGCTACATTGATAACTGGAGAACTTTCTGGGGAAAACCTGGTCTGATCCGGAGAGACGGCATCCATCCTACTTTGGATGGTGCTGCTCTTCTTTCTAGAAATCTGGCCGGATTTATTAGTTCTCCTAAATGCTGACCACCCAGGGTCCAGACCAGGAAGCAGAGCCGTAGTTTAACACACCTCTCTGCAGCTTCTGTACTGTTACCCATCCATTATCCTATTGAGACGGTGTCTTTCCCACGGCCAAAACTTAACAGATCAAAAACTTATCTAAAAGGAACAAATCATAAAAACCTACTAAAAATCAATACGGTTCACCTTGAACCTAAAAATAAAACAATTAAATGTGGTCTATTAAATATAAGGTCTCTCCCTCCAAAGACTTTGTTAGTTAACGAATTGATTTCTGATAAACAGATTGATTTGTTTTGTCTCACAGAAACCTGGCTACAAGAGGGCTACGTTAGTATAAATGAGTCAACTCCCTCCAATTATTCAAATTTCCACATTCCCAGACCTGTGGGAAGAGGAGGAGGAGTGGCAACCATCTTTCAGTCTGATTTATTAATTAGTCCCAGGCCAATTAATAATTACAGTTCTTTTGAACATTTAACCCTCAGTTTCCCTCATCCAAACTGCAAAGCAATAAAACCTCTTCTGTTTGTTGTTTTGTATCGTCCACCAGGCCCTTACACTCAGTTTTTGGATGAGTTGTCAGATTTCTTATCTGATTTGGTGTTAAATACTGATAAGGTTATTATAGTGGGTGATTTTAACATCCATGTTGACACAGAATGTGATAACCTTAGTGTAGCCTTTAAAACTATCCTAGATTCAATTGGTTTTGCTCAAAATGTGCATAAACCGACGCACTCTTGGCTCCATTCTTTAGACCTTGTGCTGACATATGGCATTGATTGTGAAGAATTAACAGTATTTCCTCACAACCCTGTCCTATCTGATCATTTTTTAATTACATTTGAGTTTAATCTAACTGAGTTCTCCACCCCCAAAAGAGGGTTCCATTATAGTAGATCTTTATCAGATAATGCTGTATCAAAACTTAAAGAGTTTGTCCCCTTTTTAATATCCTCCGTATTGCAGAAATGCCCTGTAGATGGCAGCAATGTTGTTTCTTCCAATTCACAAATAGATGTCTTTGTAAACGGTATGACTTCGTCATTGCGTTTTGCATTAGACAATGTAGCTCCCTTGAAGAAGAAGGTGATTATTCACAGGAAGCTGGCTCCTTGGTTTAATTCAGAGCTGCGTTCCTTGAAGCACAATGTTAGGAAATTGGAGAGAAAATGGCGCTCTGCACACCAAGATGAATCCTACCTAATCTGGAGGGACAGTCTATTGTTGTATAACAAGAACCTTCGCAGAGTTAGAGCAGCATATTTTTCATCATTAATTGAGGAGAATAAGAATAATCCTAGATTTCTCTTCAGTACAGTTGCCAAACTTACCCAGAGCCACAGCTCTGTTGATCCATCCATACCCTTAGCTCTTAGCAGTAATTATTTTATGGGATTCTTCATAAATAAAATTGATTCCATTAAAAATAAAATAATTGGCATCCTCCCAAACATGATTACCTCGTCCTCAGTAAGTGAGGCAGCATTGGAGGAATCCTTAGAACCTGCGCAGTGTCTGAACTGTTTAAAAGCAGTAGAGCTTTCTGAGCTATCTAAAATTTTAGCTTCATCTAAACCTTCTACCTGTATGTTAGACCCAATCCCAACCAAGTTGTTTAAGTAGGTATTCCCTCTGATCAGTGGTCCAATTTTAGACATGATTAATCTATCCTTGGTAAATGGATATGTACCACAGGCTTTTAAAGTAGCTGTTACTAAACCTTTACTTAAGAAACCATCTCTTGATCAAGATGAGTTAGTAAATTACAGACCTATATCTAATCTTCTTTTCTTATCTAAAATTCTTGAGAAAGTAGTTGCTAATCAACTATGTGAACATTTACAAAGTAATGACCTACTTGAGGAGTTTCAGTCAGGCTTTAGAGCTCATCATAGCACTGAAACAGCTCTGGTGAAGGTCACCAATGATATTCTCATGGCCTCAGATAATGGACTTGTGTCTATACTTGTCCTGTTAGATCTCAGTGCTGCATTTGATACAGTTGATCACAATATTCTCCTACAAAGACTTGAGCATACTGTAGGGATTAAGGGAAAAGCATTAGGCTGGTTTAAATCTTATCTGTCGGACAGATTCCAGTTTGTCCATGTTAATAATAAATCTTCCTCAAACTCTAGGGTCACCTGTGGAGTACCACAGGGTTCAGTCCTTGGACCAATTCTATTTACTATATATATATGCTTCCGATTGGCAAAATTATCAGACAGCATGGGATTAATTTCCACTGTTATGCTGATGACACTCAGCTATATTTATCCATAAATCCTGATGAATCCAATCAGTTACTTCGACTGCAGTCATGTCTTGATGACATCAAAAGCTGGATGACTTTAAATTTCCTGCATTTAAATTCTGACAAGACAGAAGTTGTAATCTTTGGGCCAGAGTCTTCAAAAAATAAAGTTCTTAATCAATCACTTAATCTGGATGGCATTAACTTGGCCTCTGGTAATAAAGTTAAAAATCTTGGTGTTGTTTTCGACCAAGACATGTCATTTAAATCCCATATTAAACAGGTTTCCAGAGTTTCCTTTTTTCACCTCCGGAATATCGCCAGAATTAGAAACATTCTGTCCAGGGGTGATGCTGAAAAACTAGTCCATGCATTTGTTACTTCAAGGCTGGACTATTGTAATTCTTTACTATCAGGAAGTCCACAAAATGCAGTTCAAAGTCTTCAGCTGATCCAAAATGCTGCGGCAAGAGTTCTGATGAAAATCAACAAGAGGGATCATATTTCTCCAATTTTAGCTTCCCTTCATTGGCTTCCTGTTAAATCAAGAATAGAATTTAAAATTCTCCTTCTAACGTCTAAAGCACCTTAATAATCAAGCTCCATCATATATCAGAGCTCTGATTACCCCGCTTTCAGACTGCAGGTCTGCTGGTGGTTCCTAGAGTCTCTAAAAGTAGAATGGGAGGCAGATCCTTTAGCTATCAGGCTCCTCTCCTGTGGAACCAACTCCCAGTTTTGGTCCGTGAGGCAGACACCCTATCTATTTTTAAGACTAATCTTAAAACTTTCCTTTTTGGAGGACCACTAGGGGCGCGTTATGGAGTAGACGTGCAAACCACGAGGTCCCAACATTTTTGTAAAAATAGTTTAAAAATCGCCCAAAATAGCCCAACTCTTGGATATTCTGAGTTGTAACCGGAGAGTCGACGTCATTGTGCATACTTCCGTCTTTTCTGGATCAAGATGCCACCTAAATCTTCTGCTAAAGGAGCGCAAGCTAATAACCCGGAGGGTGCTAGCAAAGCGGCTATAGACCAGGCCATGTTGCTTACATTCCGCGATATTGTTAAAGAAGTAATTCGAGAGGAAAACGAAAACCTACGAGGTGAAATTAAAGAAGAAATCGCCAAAGCCGTTTCACCCATTCAAGCTGCTGTTGACGAATTCACAAAGAAACTGGGTGAATATGACGAAGGCCTGGAGAATTTGGACAAGCGCTTGGAAGTTGTGGAAACCAGCTATGCGGACCTAAGCAACCAATATAAGAAGTTATTGGCAAAAACAGACGACTTGGAAAATAGGGGAAGACGTTGTAACCTTCGCATACTGGGAATACCTGAAGGAATGGAGCTGCGATGAATCCCACCAGATTCATCGCAGACCTGTTATTCGACGTGCTGGGAGGTCCCGACGGCCTGGAAAAGGCTCCACTCCTGGACAGTGCTCATCGGGTGGTAGCACCGGTACCTCCGAAGGGAAAACGCCCGCGGGCCTTTATTGTGCGGATCCATTACTACCAGGAGAAGGAGCGGATACAACAGCTCGCTAGACGGAAAGGCAAGTTGGAGTTTCGAGGGGAGCAGATCTTTATCTTTCCCGACTACAGCATCGACCTGTCCAGACGCCGGGCTGCCTTCAATGGAATAAAGAAGCTACCACAGGAAAAAGACGGAGTTCGCTACGGCCTTATCTATCCTGCTCTTTTTCGGATCTCCATGAATGGCGAAACAAAAGTGTTTGATTCCCCTGAATCAGCGAAATCCTTTATTGAATCCAAGTTTGGTCCCCGTCCTGAATGAGCAGGATACAAGATTCGTTTGGAACATTTTGAGCGACTCTCCTGCATCTGCAGACTGATGCATACGGATGGTACGTTTGTTTGTATTTCTGGGCAGCTGAGTGAATAGTAGTATTGTTAAATTGGGTACCAAACGAACTGTACCGTCCGAACTAGCGTATATTTGATGTTAAACAAACGCATCATAGGTTATGTTATTTTAGTTGTTATAGAAGTTCGTTCTTGTTTTAAAAGTAAAACTACACACATTGTTTGATGTTACTTTCTCTAAAACGCTTCAGGGCAAATGGGTGATTTATAGTTTAGATTCCCCTTTATTTTTACTTGGGACAGTGGTTGAGTTTATGGTGAGAGGTTCCTACAGAAAGCAGAGAGGCTTTGGGGATGTTGTGTTTGTCAGTTGGGGACAACACTGAATGTAAAAGGATGGGTGGGTACTTGTCTAGGTACTTGTCTTTGGTTTTTTTCTTTTCTTCTCTTGCTTTGTGTGTGTGCTTTTTGTTTTCTTTTTGTCATTTATTATTTGTACAGATGCTGGCTAACTACAAACTAATAGTGTACACCGTGGACAGGACTAAACAATGTGATCTGGACCATTTTCTCTCATCGTGTATGTAGATGTCAAGTTCCACTAACTATACCTCTGTGAGTAATGATTGCAATGTTAATTTTATTACTTGGAATGTAAAAGGATTGAATCATCCAGTGAAACGAAATAAGGTGCTTTCTCATCTCCGCCGCCTTAAGGTACATATAGCATTTCTGCAAGAAACGCACCTTAAAGATATAGACCATTCAAGACTTAAAAGAAGTTGGGTTGGGAAATTTTTCATTCTAGTTTTAATGGTAAAGCACGAGGCGCAGCAATTCTGGTCAATAAAAACACTCCATTTATAATGTCAGATATAATGACTGACTCGAATGGCCGGTACGTAATTGTGACCGGGTCACTTTTTAACACTCCCATTATTTTAGCAAACATATATGCCCCTAACTTTGATGACTCTAAATTTTTCAATAACCTGATTCACTCCCTTCCTCTAACTGATACCCACCAACTGATACTTGGAGGAGACATGAACACTGTCATGGACTCAGTTTTAGATCGCTCTTCGACCAAAAACTTTTCACTCCAGAAGTCTTCAATAGTTTTACAATCTTTTCTGCAAAATTACGGTGCTGTAGATATTTGGAGATATCTATATCCACATTCCCGACAATATTCCTTTTTTTCTGCAGTCCATCAAACATTTTCACGTATAGATTATTTTTTCATAGATAAAAAACTACTTCCTAATACAAAAACTTGCAGATACGATAGTATTATTATATCTGATCATAGCCCACTTATTTTGGAACTTAGCTTTCCAGACAAACGTTCAGTGTATTCTTGGCGACTCAATCCTCTTCTTTTTCAGATAAAGAATTTGTACAATATGTTTCGGAACAAATTGAACTTTTCTTAAAAATAAACATTTCACCGGGTATAGCTTTTAGTACAGTTTGGGAAAGCTTGAAAGCATTTTTACGTGGTCACATTATTTCCTATTGCTCACATATTAAAAAACAAAAGGTAAAACGTTTATCTGAATTGACAGATCTGATTTCACAATTAGACAAACAGCACTCTATAACTCCGTCTCCAGATTTATATAAACAAAGATTGACCTTGCAAACTGAGTTTAATCTAAATTCTACTGATAAGTCTGAACGTACGATCCTTAAGTCCAGGAGTATGTGGTATGAGCACGGGGAAAAAGCAACTAGACTTTTGGCACACCAGCTCCGTAAATCTGAAACTGCACATTTAATTCCTGAAATTAAAACCCAATCTGGACAGATTACTACAGATCCACAAGACATAAATGAGAGTTTTAAAATGTTTTACTCTAACCTTTATAAATCAGAGTCTTTAAGAATGCCTGGCTTGTTTGACGAATTTTTTGAAAAAATGACGATCCCAACTTTAGACTCTACACTTAGGGATCAACTGGAGGAACAGATTACTGTAGAAGAAATTAAATTTGCAATTGGCTCAATGCAGAATGCAAAATCTCCGGGACCAGATGGTTACCCGGTTGAGTTTTTCAAGACCTTTAAAGATAGTTTGTCTCCTTTATTACAAAACGTGTTTGTTGAATCATTCAATTGGCAATGTCTCCCCCCAACGCTTCGTCAAGCCACTATTTCTTTGTTGTTAAAGCCAAATATGGATCCAACTGAATGTTCATCATATCGTCCAATATCGCTGTTAAATGTGGATTTAAAAATATTATCTAAGATCCTGGCTCACAGACTAGAACGATGTTTACCTCATATTATTTCTTCTGATCAAACAGGATTTGTAAAGGGAAGACATGGCTTTTTTAACTTGCGTAGATTTGTGAACATATTATACACGGAGTCAACTGCAACCCCTGAAGTCGCCGTGTCACTTGACGCGGAAAAGGCTTTTGATCGGGTGGAGTGGGACTACTTATTTTACTTATTAAATAAATTTGGATTTGGCCCTAAATTCATCTCTTGGGTTCGTGTACTTTACTCCTCACCTATGGCGTGTGTTCGAACAAATTCATTATATTCCTGTTACTTCCCACTCCATCGTGGGACAAGACAGGGGTGCCCTTTATCCCCTCTTTTATTTGCGTTAGCAATTGAACCGTTGGCGATTAAGCTGCGAGCAGAAGATAAGGTTAAGGGCATCTACAGAGCTGATCAGGAGCACAAATTATCTTTATATGCTGATGACCTCTTGCTGTATATTTCAGATCCTCTGAGCTCTCTTCCCCATGCTCTTACCATACTTGAACAATTCGGCACTATCTCGGGTTATAAATTAAATTTACATAAAAGTGAACTATTTAGTATAAACTCTAAAGCCAGGAATATTTCATTTGTAAAGTTCCCTTTTAAAGTTAAATCGGATTACGTGACCTATTTGGGGGTCAAAGTTACTCGCAAATATAAAGATCTCTTTAAAAAAAAATGTATACCACTTCTTGAGCATACTAAACTAGATTTTCGGAGGTGGAGTGATCTGCCACTATCGTTAATGGGCCGTGTCAACTCTATAAAAATGAACGTACTGCCCAAGTTCCTTTATTTATTTCAGTGTATTCCATGTTACATCCCAAAGGAATTCTTTGTGACACTGGATAAACACGTTTCAGCTTTTATTTGGAATAGCAAATCCCCCAGAATTCGTAAAGATTTTATGCAGAGACCTAGACCTATAGGCGGTTTAGCTTTGCCAAATTTTCAGTCTTATTACTGGGCAGCAAATATACAAAACATGCTATATTGGATGAGTGACTTTTCTACAGAAACCCCATCTTGGCTTCAAATTGAGTCGTCTTATTGTGGTCAGACTAGTTTACCTGCTTTGTTGACCTCTGCTCTCCCGTTAGAGGTTTGTACCTATAAATGCAATCCTCTGCTATATAATTCCCTGAGAATCTGGGTGCAGTGCAGGAAAAAATTAGGACAACATTTTATGTCAATTAAAACTCCTATCTGTTCAAATCATATATTCCCACCCTCTATGTCTGATTCTGCCTTTAAAATCTGGAAAAGAAATGGACTCAGTGAAGTTAAACACCTTTTCATTGATGGGATTTTTGCTTCGTTCACACAACTCATGGAACAGTTTAATATTCCGCATACACACTTTTTCCGCTATTTACAACTGCGGCATTTTGTGAAAAATAGATAACCAACATTTCCTGAACTGCCTGAAGAAACAGCTCTGGATAAAATCATAGGTATAGACATCCATCAAAGGGGGGCGATTAAAAAGATTTATACCATACTGCTAGATCTACAATCTCCTTCTCTCTCTATTATTAAGTCGCATTGGGAGAAAGACCTTGCAATTACATTAACAGATGAGCTCTGGCAATCCATTCTTCACAGGGTTCACTCTTCTTCAATATGCGCTAGACATGGACTCCTTCAGTTCAAAGTCTTGCACCGGTTGCATTTCTCTAATGAAAAGCTAGCTAAGTTTTATCCAGGGACTGATCCCTTATGTAATCGATGCAGGTCAGAGGTCGGCTCCCTTATTCACGCTTTCTGGGCATGTTCAAAACTTCACACCTATTGGTTGTCTATATTCAATACATTCTCAGAAATATACAATGTTGCATTTGAACCCTCTGCTCTAACTGCAATTTTTGGAATCATACCCCCCAATAGTTTACTCTCCAAATATAATTCAAATGCAATAGCTTTTGCTACGTTGATTGCGAGACGCCTGATACTGTTGAGGTGGAAACAGAAGGCTCCACCCACACATGAACAGTGGCTCTCAGAGCTCATGAGGTTCTTACATTTAGAAAAGATGAGGTGTACACTGGCAGGTTCAACTGCTAAATTTTTCAAAACTTGGCAGCCATTTTTACTATACATGGAAACATTTAAAATGAGTATTTTATCATAACTAAACTACTGTTATATTCTTTTAGTCAGCTATGAACACATTTTTGTGTTTTTGTCTGTCTTTATTATTTATCTATTTATTGTATTGTTTTTACTTTATTTTTTAATTTTTACTTTTTATTTTTTGGGTATGTGTGTTTTGTGTAAGGGTTATATATGTTAAGTAAGACAGCGCTGTATAAAACATGAATGCTGTAAAGAATATGCTGTGAAAATTGATAAATAAAGTTAAAAAAAAAAAAAAAAACTTTCCTTTTTGACAAAGCTTATAGTTGGAGTGGCTCATGTTACCCTGAGCTATCTCTATAGTTGTGCTGTGATAGGCTTAGACTGCTGGAGGACATCAGGGTCTAATTTTCTCACTCTACTGATTTCTACTGTTCTCCAGTTTTGCATTGTATTACATTGAAATGACTGTCGTCATTTCAGCTTTTAACTTTTTGCTCTCTCTCTTTTTCTTCATAGTAGGTACACCTGGTCTGGCGTTCTGTTAGCTGTGACATCATCCAGAGAAGACGGCTCACGCGCTACTACCATCTAATGTAGAACAGATTACTAGATCAATGTGTGCTTCTGTGCTTTTTTGTCTCTCTTGTTGTGTCTCTGCTCTGTCTTCTGTAACCCCAGTCGGTCGAGGCAGATGACCGTTCATACTGAGCCCGGTTATGCCCGAGGTTTTCCTTCCCGTTAATGGGGAGTTTTTCTTCCCACTGTAGCTTCATGCTTGCTCAGTATGAGGGATTGCAGCAAAGCCATGGACAATGCAGACGACTCTCCCTGTGGCTCTACGGTTCCCCAGGAGTGAATGCTGCTTGTCGGGACTTTGATGCAATCAACTGGTTTCCTTATATAGGACATTTTTGACCAATCTGTATAATCTGACCCAATCTATATAATATGATTGAACTTGATTTTGTAAAGTGCCTTGAGATGACATGTTTCATGATTTGGCGCTATATAAATAAATTGAATTGAATTGAATTGAATTATCACGTGCCAAACAGGTTGTGAGCGCGTGTGTGATGTTAAAATGCTGAAAACGTGTCTCACTGCACGCACGGACTGGTTCCTGCACGCTCAAACAAAAGGCACAAATATCG
This sequence comes from Fundulus heteroclitus, assembly GCF_011125445.2. NCBI lineage: Eukaryota > Metazoa > Chordata > Actinopteri > Cyprinodontiformes > Fundulidae > Fundulus > Fundulus heteroclitus. Next base: position 140,650 of record NW_023396694.1, on the reverse strand, counting down.
CTCCATACTGTCAGCCTACTGTGTTGAAGAGCATGCCACTAGAGCCATTTGAATCTAGAAAAAATAAAAAAGCAGAGATCAGTGAGAATTCTAGTGATGGTGAGATGAAGCCTCATGAGGCATTGAACCACTTGAGCCAACTGGTTCGAGAAAGGGTTTATTTCTTGGAGCTTCATGTGCACACGAAACCACCTACTGGCCAGGTGTATAATCACAGCCAGCTGTATCTTAACACGTGTGATGCATTGATTTTTTTTGTCTGTTATTGCTCTTGGGAATGACTTCACAAAAAGTGTAGGACGAAATCATTTGTCTACATAAATTATGTATACACATATGGGTATAATAATATATTGTTTGAATATATTCTCAGTGTGTAATTATTCCCAAAATAGTAGTGTCATGTGATATGGCATGTTGTGTAATAATGTTTTTCTGGGACTCTAGAAAAATGGCATGGGCTTAATCAGGCAGAGGACAGTGAAAGTGCTTGTGGAACTAGGGAGGGGGTAGTGAATAGGCTAATGCTTGTGTAACCTGGATGATTTCATGCATTTTTATTAAGAAACAACAATTTCTCCACAGTTTTTGGTTTCAAACGATTTCTCTTTTTTGACACAACTTCTCCAGCCTTTGAAAAGACATGCTCACATGGCACAGATGATGCCGGGGTGCATGAATAAATAAGTGCAACGTCATCCACAATAGTGAAAGGCTGGGTATCCTTCACTATCATGAAGACTAGAGCTTCATCCAGCTCTTGTTTTCTGGTGGCTGGTTAAAAGGGAATAAATACAGTGTATGTTACCTGTCTTTATTTGCACAACAAGCAAACATCAGCATGCAAAAATTCTGATAGTGTGTTTGTAAGATAGTAATGAAATACCTTGGCTGGGTGAAGCTCCAGTTTCCTCCCTATTCTCATGCAAGGCACGGTAGTGCCTTGCATGAGAATAGCATGGATGATGTGTTATTATTGTACCCCAACTCCTTGGAGCACAATAAACACCTCACCTTTACAGAAAATAAGAAACAGTGAAAAATACAGTTCCTCATAAGCAAACCTAATGCATCTGCAAATGTTCAGTTCACCTTACCTTGTTAGGGCTTATCAAATCGAAATGTTCCCACATAGGGGAAATCCTCCTCTTTCTCGCCGGCTCCATCCTACTCCTATCCTGTTCTCGCACTCCTAAATCTTCTATCTACCTATTTCTCTCTCTCCTAAACTCTCCAAACACCAAACTAACTGTCTCAAACTAAATAACCACTATCCAAACTCTGCTATCCAAACTATCAAAACTCTATCCACTCTTTCAACTGACCGCAACTCGCCTACAACAACCCACATTTTGAATGGAGCCTGTGGGGTTTCTAAAGCTGTAAAACCCCGCAGCGAAATCTGAGCCACTTCCCGAAGCAGTCACGTGGTACAGCCGGCCAGCGAGGCTTCGGACGTCATCGTTTTCGGCTCCTCCCCTAAATGAAGCAAGCTTCGATACGCGCATTACGGAAACGCCCCCTCCATTACTCGACACACGCCTCGAAGCCTCGGCACATCACGTAACATCACTAGAGAATTCCCTCAGCTTTATCATCTTAGTTCTTGCAAGAATGAAAGCACGCTCTCTGAGTTACCAGTGTGTTCTAGGTTTTCACAGAGCAAAATGGGTCATATCACAAAATATTTAACTCTTCTCATAAAACTTCCCTCTCCAGAGCAGAAGAAGATTCTAACCCTCTGAACTTCAGCAGTTGTAGTTGCAAGACTTGATGAAGTTACATTCTGTTTACTTGAGCTGCTCACAGCTGGAGATGACAGGCCAAATTGGCTTAGGCAGGGATCTGGGGCCTCATTAATAAAGCTTGCTTATGCACAAAATGGGGCCTGAAACTTGTGTACGTCACTTTCCATGTAAAAAGTTCTATAAAAAATAAAATAAAATAAAAACAACTTGTCAACTCTGTCCATGCGTACGCTCATTTTGTAGGCAGGGTACAATGGCGACACAGATGGTAAAGTGGTGAATTGCAGCCAAACAGCGTAGTGATTCCTCTCAAGCATTCAATTTCACTCCATAACAGACTTTAATTATAGATCGGCTTCATCATAAGCATTTACTGCAAAAAGGGAATGATAGATGAGCAAAATCTTCTTGAAATTAGTCTATTTGTCCTTGATTTGAGCAGGTAATGAGGATTTGACCCCTAAAATAAGATAATTATATTTACTGCACTTAACATAAGATAATGTAGATGAATTGTTCCTATTTTAAGTCAACAAATCTTTTTCCATTGGCAGATAATCTTATTTACCTAGTCATATCAAGGACAAATACACTACTTTAAAAAAGACTTTACTTTTTGTTCCCTTTTTGTGGTGTTCAAAACTCTAGTGTTATTCATGCTTGCTAAGGTGAAACATAACTATGTCAGGGTTCTCTGTGTTTTCCTGCTCTAACTCTACTCCTCAGGTGTGCCTAGTTGGCTGAGGGGGCGTGGCCCACACCTGCAGCTCGTTGCAGGCGGCTTCCTCTGGCTTCTTAAGCAGAGCGCTGACAGATGGAAGACGCCAGAGCCTTAACCAGTCGTGTTTTTGGTGCTTGGATGCACTTACCTGTCTTGACCGAAGAAACAGACCTGCAGAATCCGCCTGCTCAGATTTTGCTCTGGCGCTCCCATCATACTTCCTGGATGTTACCCAGCGAGGCCTGAGATTCCCCCTCCCGGATTCTGCTGGCTCTTCTCTCACTCTGGTCAATCCATCTGTCACCCACTGCCGAGGAGGCTCGCTCTGGATCCCTCACCAGTAACATCTGCCGCCCTCAGCCACTAGCCGCCTATCACCAACAGAGTAGGATCACAGAGTTCCCTCGGCGCTACTTCTTCCCGGTTAGGTCCGCCCAGCTTTATGGTAAGCAGCGCAGCTTCTAGTAGTTCTCCTGGTTCACCTTTCAGAGTCACTTACTCTTCTTCTCTTTGCAGTCTCTCCAGCCTTGACGTTCTGACCCTGCCGAGTTGCCTGTAGTCCCGTCCGTTAGATCTGCCTGTTTCCTAAATAAACATCTTAAAACTGTGCTTTGCTTCCCGATCGTATCTGCATGTGGGCTCGTCATCTGAAAACCATGACAAACTATACATGAGAACCTTTCAAATAAGTAACAAATACAAATAAGCCATCTTAAATCTTAAAAGAAGTCAGCACAACATTTCATTTAGGTTTTCTACCATCACATTCATCTTGCTGATGATCACCAGGTTGACGTGTACCACAGATTGACAGATAAGTGTGACAAGGTGTGGCAATTACTTTAATTGCTGTGAACAGTCAAATACATTTGCATAATGCTGCACAGTAGATGCATTGGCACTGCTGGAAAATGTTGCAGATGAGAGAGTTAGGAGGAAACACAGCCTCACGGATCAAAGATTCCTGGCCAATGAGGATGACTGGATAAAGTGCCGCTTTTTATAAACTGTGATAAGACATCTGGTTTTGTCCTTGGAGACAAAACTAGACCTTTGACTTAAGGAGGACTTCCATCCTAGTATCTTCTCAAAACATTCCCCAGCAAAATGAAATACAAAGAGCTTGCATCTAAGTTAAACTCTGCAGCTGCAACAGAGGACAGAGCATCTTTCTAATTCACCAATCCACCCCTTTAGGTCATGAATAAAACTTGTTTTTTATGTGATCTACAAAGAATATGCATTAAAAAAGAGAAAAATGTAAAAAAACAAAACAAAAAAACAACAGCACCATTATCAAAGTGGGGAAACTAGGGAACAGAGGATGGAAATTAGCCTTGGCTATAATCCAGTGTCAGGATGCAGCTTATAGGCTGCATGCTGAGCCTCTCTCCCTCTCTCTCGTTCCTGCGCAGCCTGATCAGTTTCACCTGGCAGGCTGCAATTAACCCGCAACTGCTTCCACCTGGTTCCACCCTTATTTAAACGTACCTCTTTCTGCTCTCGTCGCCGGCCCGTAGTGTTCACTCCAGCTCAGTCTCGGTCAGTCTCCAGTTCTGCTACTCAGTTCCATGCGCTCAAGTCCTGCAGCTCAGTTCCACAACTCTGGTCCTCGCTCTCAAGTCCTGCAGCTCAGTTCCACGCTCTCCAGTTCTGCTACTCAGTTCCACGCTCTCCAGTTCTGCAACTCTGGTCCTCGCTCTCAAGTCCTTCAACTCTGTTCCACGCTCTCAAATCCTGCAACTCTGGTCCTCGCTCTCAAGTCCTGCAACTCAGCTCCACGCTCTCAAGTTCTGCAACAGTTTCACGCTCTCCGGTCCTGCAGCTGCTTCACGGTCTCAAGTCCTCCGCTCCAGAGTCTCCTCCCGGTCAGTCTTCCCGCGCTCCTCCTGTCAGCCAGCTTCTGCACCCTTCATCTCCGTCCATAAAGACTTTGGTTCATCTCGTCATTTACCCTTCACTCTGTACAATAAAACTCACTTCAAGAACAAGCTCTGTGCGTGCGTGCTGTGTCCGGGTTCATCCAAAGACAAATCATGACATCCAGTATTAATTTATTTATTTTTATTGCTTCAGACTTGTAGGTATACTATGTAAATACATTGTCCCTTTTAAATAAATAAAATACAATATGCATGCAAGCTCTTCTTCTGTATCATAACAACATCTCTCAGGTTGAGACAGATGCAGAGCCAGGAAATGCTCCTGAAACTACCCCTTCAATCTCAGAAAACAAATGTGTGAATTTATAATCTATATAAAAAAAATTCTCAAGCAAATATATACATCAATTTTATATGTGTGTAAGATAATCGGTCAGCCAAATGTCCTCCAATAGTTTACAATCTTAGATTTTAAGTAGAGACAATTTGAGGACAAAAAGTGTTTGCTGAGTTAAATAGATTTTTTTTTCTGTTTAACCTAACAGGCTCATTTTTTACGTTACTTGGAAATTAAATGTTAACATAAAGTGGACTATTGTCCTGCTCCACTTTTTTAAATGAAACTACTTTCTGTAAATGAGTGCTCTTCTTGTAAATCACATGGTCAATAAAAGTGAAAGTGAAAGTCAACCCAAAGCTATAAAAACGCCTTTCACTCTTCCGTTACTCAGCAGTACCAGCATCCTCCCTGCTGCAGCACATCGGTTTTCTTCTTTTCCTTCGTTATTATCAGTAAAAGAGAAAGAGCTGCAGTAAATGGTTGAAGAATAGGTATAGGCACTTAATGAGCACTGAAAAATTATCTTGGACAATTGAAATTATTTATCTGCTTTATTTCATTTCATGAAGTCATAACTGTTTAGTTGTTAAACGTGAGAACAATTTAAAGAGGAAAAAAGGAACTTTATCTTTTTCTTCTCACTGTATTTTGCATCGCACTTTCTGTCACAGTCATGGGAGGGAGCGGATCTTCAAAACCAGGTAGTAAAAATACTTTGTTGTTTTGACTGACATAGATGCATAGATTTGTTTACTGCAACATTTCAATATATGTATATACTAGTGCAGATTTTTAAGAAATTTACTTTTCCCATTGATTACATTGATTATGAATATATTTTTAAAACTACAAAGCGAAATCAGGTTACATGATTATGATTATGAATGAACACTAGAGTCTAATTGTTAGTTTATGTCTGAAAAGTACAATAATGGAAACTAGATTTGATTTGATATTCAAATTTTTACTCAAACTATTCCTTCTGTCTTGCTGTGTACAGCTCAGCCCGACCCACGTAAGTAATAATCCATCCATTTTATTAACTCTAATGTTTTTGTCTCCCCAATTTAGAATTAAACATGATTTATGTACCAAAACTGTCTCAATATACTATAGATTTTGGAACATTTGTGTTTACAATTCTCAAACTTTAATATAGTATGTAAAAGGTACAACATTATCATTCTGTTGAACTAAGTAATGTATCTTTGCTTGTTATAGCTCCACCACCCTCTCCGCGTAAGTACAACGTAAATTCATGCTTTCACACCAAATAGTGGTCTTCTTGACTTAATAAAGGTTGAATTGTTTTAACTACTGATTTATTCGTTCTTGTTGCTCATGTATTTACCAAAATTTTAAAAAGCTAATACAATACACAGGCATGTTTTTTTAAAGACTTTGCAATAAATTCTCCTTTATAGTTTTAGAAACTCCATGGAGAGACATATCTTGGGGGTGAGTAAAATGTGCATCATTAACATTCAGATGTTGACTGTGAACTTTTAAAAAAACTATTTTCAGTATTTGTGCATGCGCAAGTCATATGCATTCAAAACTTTTGGCTACCAAGCAAACCCCACTGTCACTGTAATTTGTATGGAGTTCAGGTAGCAGACATGAACATAACACTCACAGGTGTTGGTTTTAAAGCTTTAAAGGCCTTAATATACAATAACAGGTGCACTTTGTGCCATGCTCAATTGCTCTAATATGGAGTTTAAATGCTTTAGCGGTGGCCGAAAAAACTTAACTGCAAGGCTTCACCGAGTTAACCCAAAGATGGAGAGAAGAAATGCTGTTGTAAACCTCCTTTGACTCTTCACAAATCCCCGACAGAAAAGGGCGATCTAGACAAAGATGGACTAAAACTGAAAGTTTTTTGCACACATTTATTGTGACTAATCTTCATCTTTATGTACGCTATCTAGTCTTGAAACGGAGGAAGATGTCAGGCTCAGGGCAGCTGCCCTGTAGGCCATAGCGGACAGAAGAAGAGAGTTAAGAGACAGAACATGGAATCAGTGAAAGAAACTTAATTTTTCTCACTATTACTTTTTAAATAGTTCAGCTGTGTCCAGGAATATGATTTTGTTGATGATAATAATAATAATAATAATAATAATAATAATAATAATAATAATACATTTTATTTATAATGCAATTGACATTTCAAATAAAATCTCAAAGTGCTGCAATAGCAGGGGGTTAAAAACAGTTCCCATAGTATAATAACAACAGGAGCAAAAACACAACAAAACACCATAAAAATGTAAATCATAAGAATTAAAAGGCTGTTTGAAATAGGAATGTCTTTATGTGCTTTTTGAACACCTCCACAGTTTGTGGGGCCTTCAGGGTCTTGTTGGCAATGTTGGGAGTAACAAATTACAAAGGTAGTGGATTACAGAAATTTAAGTGTTACAGTAATAATTTGAATTGCTTTAAGAACTACGAAAATATATTGCTCTGTATCATTGCAATAACGTGTGCAACATCACTTTATCATGGTATAAAGGGATGTTCTGTCAGCTTATATCCCCCCTGAGGCATCTTGAGAACATCAGCCGTACAGTGCTTCAGAGGTGCTTTGGGTCATGAACCTAAAACCTCCTTCCAACCCCTTCACCCCTCACACTTCCAGCCAGATCAGTGTTTTAAGAACTTAATTAGGCTTGACTTTAGTGTCCCAGCTTAAGACAGAGAGAGTGTCCCTGCAGAAGAGAGACAGTGTCATTTGACTATCGGTGTCTTGTAAAGGATCATAGCTGTCTTCGTTGCTTTGAATGTTGTTTCGTTACCAAAACAACTTACCCATAATGCACCACACAACCCGAAATCAGCAACTTGCTTATTAACAGTGTCACTTGTAAGCCTGGTTAGCCTGAAATATCTCAAATATCACTAAATGACACATTGTAAAACACACCCTAGGTTTGCCTTTACTTGCCAAAGACCAGGCAAAGAAACAAAAGTTAACAAAATGAGACCGTGGCCCTGCTTTTATAGCTTTATATGTCAATCATTGTTGTGGTGTGGAGAGTTGTAACAAGGCAGCCTATTGCAGCTATCTTTAATGTGGAGATGGAGGCTGAAGCATACTATCCTGGACACAAGTCTTTATTTTTCCACATTTGGCACAACTTGGTTGACATTTAATGGCAAGGCAAGCCTTCACCCAGTGAAAAAAATGTATTTCTCTGATGAAAACTGTTCTTCATATATTTTTTCTCATTATTTACTAAATCATTATTTACTCACAGTTGGGTTTAGCAAATTCCATCATCTATCCATAAATAACACACACTTTAATAAATACATTTACCATTTAATTTTAATAATTGAAAAACTTTTAACCATTCACGTTAGCACCATTCAGAAAAGTTGGAATTCAGGGTCATGCCAACTACACTTGCCAGATGGCCACTGAAGTACTGCCACCTCTATTTATTATGGAAAAAGCATTTTTCTGAATTTACTAACTTAATTTTCCCTTTTTAACAGAAACAACAGCCAAGCTCTTCATTACTTAAAGAGGTTTCAGCCTCAAAATGACGAGGTAAAACATATCAGAGTTTTGCTCTACGGACCAGTCGGTGTGGGAAAGTCCAGCTTCATCAACTCTGTCAACAATGTCTTCCAAGAGAGAATGACCAATCAAGCTTTGGCCAGTGCCACAACTGCTGATCAAAGTTTCACCAAGAAGGTCAATATAACTTTTTAGTTTTAAAAGCTTATTTTCAGAGTTCCTTACTTTTTACTCAATCTACATGTGGTTGGGTGGATTGTTAGCCAAACCTTTGTGTTATAATAACAAATAAATGTAATAACACATTCACCTAATATCCACTGTATGTATGTGGGTGTTTAGAGCAGAGATTACCTGCTCTAGTCCCCATTCATTCATGTTTTGGATGGATCTCTGCTGCAACACTCCTTGTTGAAATAATTTTGGTACCTCCCCAGCATGACTTGAAGTGCTGCAGAAGCCTCTTATTCCGCCATTTAGTTGGGTCAGATAGGGGCTACAGGGATAAACCCAGGAAGTGGAGGACAGGCTTTAAAAAGAAGTTAAAAGATTTTTCAACTTACATTTGTCATCAACGATTTGGACTTGAATTATTTTTCTTCTTGATCTTTACCAATCTCATCAAAACTCCCCATAGTAACATGGAGGGAAATACACAACCACCTTTAGTGGTTACATATTTGTTATCAACTAATTCACCAATATTAAAGTAGCAAGTTGTTCAGAATTTTATTTTGACAAAACAATTATGTTAAAATTTTAAAAAATCATGTATTTTTAAGCAAGTTTGCAACAATTCCAGTTGTTTAAAATATATTTTAGCAGCTATATGTCTGCTGTTGATATAAATATCTTTTTTCTAACCTTATGTTTCTCTTAGTATGAAACCTATAAAATCCAGAAAGAAGAAAGAGGAAACTTTTATCCCTTTGTGTTCAACGATATCATGGGTCTGGAGGATGGAGATGGAAGAGGAGTCAGAGCAGATGACCTTAAACTGGCCTTAAAGGGACATGTGAAGGAGGGTTATAAGGTACAAGTAGCATCATTTTGCATTTTAAATGATCTTTAACCGCCACCTAAAATGTATGTTCGTATTGGCTTGGATATTAAAGTTGTAATAACCCTGCCTAGTATATTTTCATACTAATTTTACTTAATATACAATTTTTCCCTCAGTTCAATCCTTCATCTTCCCTTTCTGCTGATGATTATTACTACAACTCCTCCCCATCTGTCAGTGACAGGGTCCATGTTCTGGTTTGCATTTATGATGCTAATGCATCACAGATGAAGTCTTCTGTTCTACAGAAAATGAAGGAAATCAGAGAGGCAGCCAGTGAACTGGGTAAGAAACAAAAATAAACATCTTATTTGAGAAACATTAAATTGATACTTGTGAAAATCCCTTAAGCCCACCCATACCGTTACCGGTACGAACAAAGCAACTTCCATTTTATGGGAAATGTGCTGCTGAGCAGTCTTTGTGCTCACTATGGCTTTCCACATATTTAAGCTAAGCTAAGCTTGACTGTAGAATCCCAGATTCAGACTGAGACAGTGTCCCTGCAGAGGAGAGATGGTGTCATTTGACAGTTGGTGTCTCGAAGAGAATCATAGTTCTCTTTGTTGCTCTCCACCATCTTTGAATCTTGTTTGGTCGCCCAAAAAAGGAAATTACCCACAATGTACTGCGCAATCCAAAATCTGTAAGTCACTTAGTTTGTATTTTTATTTTTTTTACCAAACATCTCATTTTCAGTATTTTCATATGGCACCTAATTATCTGGCTACTTGCCCTCTAGATGTCAGAGGGTAATTGTGTCAACTCAACCAGAGTTTGGTAGCTAAAACTAAAGAACTTGTTTCCTGGTGCTGTACTGTGGCTGTTAATGTTTATGTGGTTCTTTAACCACTAAGGAGAGGTTTAATTGAAAGCAAGATGATGATAAACCACTCAATAGGCTTTTGCCCCCCTCCCTTCTGGGATGATGGTTGCGCCCTTGTGCTGTCAATGTTTGCTTTTTTATGTACTGTAGTTCTTTCATTGAAGGCCTATGATTACAGTGGCACAGAATAGTAAATTTACAGCTCTAGAAGCTCTGCAAGAAGTTATGAGGAAAAGGGACACCATCCAGCCCGTTTTCTCTCCATTTTATTGACATGATGCTGTGAGCAATGGTACATTTGGATGATACACAGGGTGGATCTTATGACCAAAGGCTATGTCATATGGAAAAGAAGTCATACAAAGGAAATCATCAGTTTTATTTGACCAGATTTCTTTTCATGAATTAAAAAATACATCTGGCGCAGTTATGGCACCCTTTCTTAAATTTTGCCAAAATTGCGGGTCCAACTAGGAAAACTGCTCACTAAAATATATGTTTCAGCTGATTCAGTCCATAGTAGCTGCAGTTATTGTCAACATGTGGATACAGAAAGGCCGAGGCTTCTCCTATACTGTCAAATGTGCTATCATGGTGTTTTGGAGTGTTTAATGTATTTGGGCGAGGCTTAACAAATTGCATTTTTTTCTTTTTTTGTTCACCCACAAATCAGACAGTGACATATGCATTAGTGATTCCACTTGAAAAGTATTATTTAATGCTTTAGCTTTACACAGATACCAAAAGTTTGTATTTACCCTTTATAGCGGTGGAACTGTACTTTATACATATCAGGTATGTCATTTCATGAGGAAATAAACCCCTCTGGGCTTAAGAGGTTAAAACACATGTATTGGCAATAATAAATGACACACTCAAAGCAAACCTCTGTTTCCACAGGTATCCCTCAGTTGGCGATTCTCACCCACATTGATGAAGCCTGCGGTGAAACGGAAAAAAACCTGACAAACGTCTACAAGAGCAAACATTTAAAGAAGAAGGTGAGTTGTAGAAAGGTTAATTCCAGACAAGAGAAAAATACAAACAAAACAAAAACATAACATGTGATTCAGTATCAAATGCTTTTTCTAAAATATAGATGGGTGACTTCAGCTCCAGCCTGGGGATTCCAATGAACTGCATTCTCCCTGTGAAGAACTACAGTAAAGAGATTCAGCTCAATCAGGATGTTGACACTCTAATCCTGAGTGCACTGACACCAATGATTGACTTCGGAGACGACTACGCTGCAAAACTGTAAACCCATAGAACCGTGTGTTTAGATATACATAGAAATCATCTGCATTTGATTTGGAATGCCGGATTTAATTCCCAACATTTGCAGCACGTCATCCATGCATCTCTCTCTGCCTGTTGCCTATCTGTTTATGTTGAATAAAAGCCACGAGTGCCATAAAAAGAAATATGTGGTAAAATGGTAATTGAATACTCAAAGGAAAAAAAATATCACATTGTAACTGTAATGTTGACAAATCAGAAATTTGTTGGCATGTGCAGTGCAGGTGCTTGTTGACTATACAGGAAGTAAATCTCTCTTTTATGTTATGTATGGCAAGCCATGGTGTCAAGAATACTATTTTGTACTAGTTAGAACACATGAATAAATGTTCAAATGGCTCGCAACAGTTATGAGAACAGAAAATCTTGCACCTGTGGTTATATGTTAACTCACACAAAAGTTAATAAAAAAAGCAAAGTTAGACCACCATTTCAAAAATACTAATTTAAAGTGGTCACAAGTAAAAATATTGAAACAGTTTTCACCTATGTCTACAGTCTGATTGGTATTGAGGGTGGAAACATAAGACAAATAGGAGAGCTTGCACTCAAGTGTACCTCCCCAAATAGTTTAGTTTAAACAAAAAAAACTTGATATTTCATTCTAAATTTGCGAAGAGAAACTGAAAAATAATTCAGCACACTGTCTTTCCAAACTAGTCATACTTATGGTAAATTACCTGTATTTTAAAAGCACTTTTAAGTCCTGAGGCCAAAAGATCATTACATTACATTCAGTTATTCACCCATTCACTTACAAATTCACATCCTCATGGTGGTGAAGTACACTGTGGCCTCAGCTGACCTGGGCAGACTGATACTATTGTACAATTGGCACCACAGGGCCCTCTGACAACTGGCAGAAGGCAAGGCAGGTGAAATGTTTTGCCCAAGGACACATTTTTAAATTCTGTTTTATCATTACACCACTACTAAGTTAGGAAGTCCTTTGAGGAGGGGGTTGAAGAGTAAAAACTAATTAAAATATTTTTGTTTCAATAGGCACCCGTATAATTTCAACTACCAGTAGATGGAACGAAATATGGCAAAGCCATCTACACTTTAAAAAATGTGTAAGAAAAATAAATGCAATCCAGAAGCTTTGAGAAATATAAATATCAATAAATAAACAATAAATAGTGAAGAGGTTGACGTTAATGTTACAGTGCAAGCACCAACTCTACACTAGCTGCAAAGAAGACATTGCAGAAATTGGATTTACTAGAAATCTTTAAGTAAGTAGAAATTAATTAAGATGTAATTAAGATTAAGTATTTAAGATGTTGCTTAAATCTGCCACAACGGCAGGTGTCAATGAATCACCACAAAGGTTGCAGGCTTGCATGGATAAAACTGCAAAATTAGCATAATGACTCATTATGTTAATTTACAACGGTAGCTTAAGAATTAAAACAACAGCAAAAAATTATAAAAGAAATACAGGAGGAGGTTGAATTACACGCAGTCACATGCAAGGTTTCAATTCAATTCAATTCAATTTTATTTATATAGCGCCAAATCATGAAACATGTCATCTCAAGGCACTTTACAAAGTCAAGTTCAATCATATTATACAGATTGGGTCAGATTATACAGATTGGTCAAAATGTCCTATATAAGGAAACCAGTTGATTGCATCAAAGTCCTGACAAGCAGCATTCACTCCTGGGGAACCGTAGAGCCACAGGGAGAGTCGTCTGCATTGTACATGGCTGTGCTGCAATCCCTCATACTGAGCAAGCATGAAGCGACAGTGGGAAGAAAAACCACCCATTAACGGGAAGGAAAAACCTCCGGCAGAACCGGGCTCAGTATGAACGGTCATCTGCCTCGACCGACTGGGGTTACAGAAGACAGAACAGAGACACAACAAGAGAAACAAAAAAGCACAGAAGCACACATTGATCCAGTAATCTGTTCTACTTTAGATGGTAGTAGAGGGTGAGCCGTCTTCTCTGGATGATGTCACAGTTAACAGAACGCCAGACCAGGTGTACCTACTATGAAGAAAAAGAGAGAGAGCAAAAAGTTAAAAGCTGAAATGACGACAGTCATTTCAATGTAATACAATGCAAAACTGGAGAACAGTAGACTGAAGAACAGTAGAAATCAGTAGAGTGAGAAAATTAGACCCTGATGTCCTCCAGCAGCCTAGGCCTATCACAGCACAACTATAGAGATAGCTCAGGGTATGAGCCACTCTAACTATAAGCTTTGTCAAAAAGGAAAGTTTTAACATTAGTCTTAAAAATAGATAGGGTGTCTGCCTCACGGACCAAAACTGGGAGTTGGTTCCACAGGAGAGGAGCCTGATAGCTAAAGGATCTGCCTCCCATTCTACTTTTAGAGACTCTAGGAACCACCAGCAGACCTGCAGTCTGAGAGCGAAGTGCTCTGTTAGGAACATACGGGGTAATCAGAGCTCTGATATATGATGGAGCTTGATTATTAAGGGCTTTATACGTTAGAAGGAGAATTTTAAATTCTATTCTTGATTTAACAGGAAGCCAATGAAGGGAAGCTAAAATTGGAGACATATGATCCCTCTTGTTGATTTTCATCAGAACTCTTGCCGCAGCATTTTGAATCAGCTGAAGACTTCGAACTGCATTTTGTGGACTTCCTGATAGTAAAGAATTACAATAGTCCAGCCTTGAAGTAACAAATGCATGGACTAGTTTTTCAGCATCACTCCTGGACAGAATGTTTCTAATTTTGGCGATATTCCGGAGGTGAAAAAAGGAAACTCTGGAAACCTGTTTAATATGGGATTTAAATGACATGTCTTGGTCGAAAACAACACCAAGATTTTTAACTTTATTACCAGAGGCCAAGTTAATGCCATCCAGATTAAGGGATTGATTAAGAACTTTATTTTTTGAAGACTCTGGCCCAAAGATTACAACTTCTGTCTTGTCAGAATTTAAATGCAGGAAATTTAAAGTCATCCAGCTTTTGATGTCATCAAGACATGACTGCAGTCGAAGTAACTGATTGGATTCATCAGGATTTATGGATAAATATAGCTGAGTGTCATCAGCATAACAGTGGAAATTAATCCCATGCTGTCTGATAATTTTGCCAATCGGAAGCATATATATAGTAAAGAGAATTGGTCCAAGGACTGAACCCTGTGGTACTCCACAAGTGACCCTAGAGTTTGAGGAAGATTTATTATTAACATGAACAAACTGGAATCTGTCCGACAGATAAGATTTAAACCAGCCTAATGCTTTTCCCTTAATCCCTACAGTATGCTCAAGTCTTTGTAGGAGAATATTGTGATCAACTGTATCAAATGCAGCACTGAGATCTAACAGGACAAGTATAGACACAAGTCCATTATCTGAGGCCATGAGAATATCATTGGTGACCTTCACCAGAGCTGTTTCAGTGCTATGATGAGCTCTAAAGCCTGACTGAAACTCCTCAAGTAGGTCATTAATTTCATAGGATTTAATATCCCTCTGCTCAGACACGAATAACCAAATAGATTTTTTTTTAACCAGATGTTAACACATCCCTATGAAATAATAAACATATTATTGACTTTAATCAACTCTTTGCCAAGTGGTCTTTTAAGGCAGGATTATTTAAAGATTGTCCTCTTACCCACACTAATAAAAAGATATAAAGCCATTTAGATTTGTTGGACATTTTTGGATCTGGTCAGGATAGCAGAGTGACTCCTGGGTGCAAGGTGATAATAAAAGAAGAATAAATTGATGTGTGACGGTTCACTCTGAGGAACATTAAAACTGCAATGGCACCCAACATTGGAGCTCTTTCTATGAAGAGAACAGTTTAAACAGGACTATGCATGGGTGTTTTGCTTTACAGATGTTGGACTTGAACTGCACAGTTTCACAAACATGACCTGGATGGGCTGGTGTTCAGGGAACCCAGCTTAACAAGACCTGAGGTGATGTCCGGTGCTCACAACTCTGCTTCATAGTTCAGCCTGGTGAGAAGACGCGGACATGGCTGCTCCAAGAGGATGATGTGAAGAGACATTTCATAGGGGGTTTGGAGACACCCAGGACAAGCTGCTGTGGTTTGAAACTGTTATCAACTTATAACAAGCAGTGAAGGTGATTCAATTGCCAGGAAACTTGGGACCAGGTGGGACACAGGAGACAACAAGGTGGTCCCACAGGGATTATCTGAAACCTAACATTAACTGTAAACATTTTTTGGGGTTTGCTGGGATTGCCAAAAGAAGAAGCATCGGAGAAAAACTTTCTTTGTCCTGACCATGCCCATGCACAAAAAACAAATATCCAGTTTTCCTGTTTAGACATACAGACACAGAGAGGGGTTGAAGTTTAAATACAGGTGATTAATATTTAAAGGTTTAGGAGCAATTACACAACTTGATAGACAGTAAATGATAGTGAAATGAAAAAGGCAATTCTAGGTTTGAACAAAACAATTATTTTATTGACATGATTAATCTTCTGGGACAAGATTCATTGCACAAACGTAATATAAGACATTAAGAGTCACTGGGTGATGAACTTTCACAAACACTGTGACCTAGCTTGGGAGAACTGTGGGGATAATAATAATAATAATAATAATATTTAAAATTAATAATAATAATAATGATGATGAATAAATGGAAATGTAGGAGAATCACACTGAGTACTGTCTGGTTAATTCTTTCTTCTTTCTGCAGGATCAAACTAGATGTATCAGAGCTGAGAAATGGATACTTAATAAATTACTGAATTAGACAATGTTAATAGTTAAATTATGTGTGCATTATCAATGAAATAAATGTTAAGTGTATGAAACAGCTTTCAAGTCTTAATCAGGCATTTGTATGGAGAATAATAAAAGGTACTCCTGGCCTCTAAACTGTGTCTCTCCTCTGAGGCAGAAAACACACAGCTCACAGGATGTTTGTTTTAAGTTTTTAAAACTATTTTATGGTTCTCGAGGTCATTTGGCTTGACCCCTGATAGGACATTTTGGGTACTAAATCGGCCGTACTGCATGGAAACCTTGAGAGAAGAGGCTCTTTGTTTTGAGAACAGATAGAACCTAGAGACACAGTCTCTGCGCCCACAACCCCTAACCTAATCGGGAGGGGTTAGTTAGTGTGATAAAAGGATGTCTTTGCGAACCTTTAATTAGACAAAGAAGCTGCAATGCCTGGGAGAAGGACGTGGGTAGAATAAGCTTGTAAGTTTTTCTTTGTCTCTTGAATTTCAAATGAAATAAATATGCATATTTTAAATGTTTGCCTCTGATAATCTGTTTCTCCTTTGCTATCAAATCTTAAACCGGGGTAAGACGGGCCTTTAGAAAAAAGCAGAAGCAGGCCCATATTAATTTCAACAGTTACTGTTCACAGGATGAGATCAATGTTTAATTGTTTGTTTCAAACCCATTCATACAGGGGGGGATAAAACATCCAGGGTTTAGTAGATAAACTGTCCGTTGAACCCAACAGAGATTAATAAAATATGCAATTAAAAGGGTTAAAATAGAAGTACGCTTCAGGCAAAAGAAAGAAGTCCTTTCACTTTGATGCACAGTCAAGCTTACACTGATTAAAAAATGTACTTCCTCTCTCATCCCTTGGCTATGCCTACTTCCTTAATATCAACCAATGATGACTTAGTAATGCTCTTAGACATGTAATGACTTCCTTTTATTCAGCTGAGGTTTTTAAAATAAGACTGAGTATGTAGAAATGTTTTTGATTAAACTAAAATATATTTCTGGAAATAAACAAATATTAATAATATTCAAAAAACTTAGAGGGTTACTGTTTTGGTTTTTGAAAACACACAATTAAAGTATTTTATAACTGGTTCAGCAGAAAATTTCACAGAAACATAGCACACATAGTAATGAGTAGAAACATCTGTGGAATGAGTTAGATCACAAACAAATATGTTACAGAGAACTTTCAACTGTCAGACACCGGAAGGTAAGACACACCTTGGATGATTTCTGTTAAGAAATACTGAGAAAAACTGATGAACATACATTTAGACATTTAGATTACTTACAAGCAATTATTAAAGTGCAGATAAGAGCTAAGTAATTGTGAACAGGATTATCTGGATGTGAAAATGCTTCAAGGAAGATTTGAATAAATGATGAAAGAATGAGGAGCCTAGTAAGAACACTAATTACACATTTTTGTGTCTGTTTTGGTCTGCACAGTGGAAAGTGGGTAACACTGTTGCCACACAGCAAGAAGGCCCTAGGTTCAACTACCCTTGCCCTGGCTCTTTTTGCATGGAGTTTGCACGTCCTCCCTGTGTGTGTTTGAGTTCGCTCCGGGTACTCCGGCTTCCTCCCATAGTCCAAAGACATGACTGGTAAGTTAATTGGCCTCTCTAAATTCTCCTTAGGTGTGAGTGTGTGTGAGAATGGTTGTTTGTCCTGTCTGTCTCTGTGTTGCCCTGCGATAGACTGTTGACCTGTCCAGGGTGTACCTCGCCTCTCGTCCATTGACTGCTGGAGATAGGCACCAGCACTCCTCGCGACCCCACAAGGGATAGACGTGTTAGAAAACGGATGGATGGAAGTTTCTGTTTTAGAACAGCAAACGAAGCCTTGTGTTTTGCCAAACCATCTTAAAGGAACAGCTTATTAAGGGGAAATGAAAAGTGAGCTGCTGATTGCCTGAGCCAGAACCAAACACACATTGCCACCCAGTCAAATCATCCCCTACAAACAGGAGAAGAAAACTGAAGAAGCTGTGGAAGAAGGAGCCAGAGAACTAGGATTAATTATCCTGATACAGTAGAGACACTAGAATAACCATTAGAAAACTACTTATGCACAATTAGATCCATGTTTGCCATGTGCTCTGACCATGGCCTGAAGGCTTTCTTTTTGTTGTGTTCTTGATGTACGGACTCTTTTCATATTAGATTACTGTTTTATTTTAACTGCCCTATTCCACTGACTTACATGATCCTGATTGATTTTGTGTGTTATGACAGTCATACTGTGATGTTGCATTATGTTGATCATTATGGTTATATGATAAAGAATGGAAATGGTCTGCTTCAGACCCACACACCGAGACCTACGGTTCATGCAATGTTTTTGGTTTGACATTAGAAGAACCAGGATCTGATTTGCACCAAGGGTCCTTAAAATACTTAATGATATTTTTTAGATTCAATACGGGGTCTTCTGGCTCAGTTTGGGTGAGAGCGGGATTTCCCTGAGGGTCTCATCAGTTTTTACAGTGTCTTAGAGGGGATGGTGTTTTCTGTTGGTGAAAGGCCCTGCCTGCCCTGTAACACCCCGTACTGGTACTCTTGAATTTGTAAGGTATGGAAGTGATGGATGTTTATCCATGGAAATGGTGGACGGAGGACCAAGTAGGAGGTTTTTCGGAGTGGAAGAAGAGTAGACGGAGTGAGCGCTGGAGATGGGCACCAGCACCCCCTGCGACCCCATGAGGGAATAAGCAGGTCAGAAAATGAATAGATGGATGGATGGATAGTAAACAGGCTTAGTTTACCTAATCTAATGTAAAACTAAAATGATGTGCACATAGTAATCTAAAACAGGCCTTACTTAATTAGTTTCACCCTAGATTGTAGATAAATGCTAAGACTGTGGTCTTGAATGATAATTGCTGAACAGTGAATTGTTCATACTGATTGTTGATAAATGTTTCCATTGATGTTTGTCCAGCCCATTTTCCGGAACTGCTATCTTTGTGCTGTCTTTTGAGCACATCAACAGGGGGACCGTTATGGATTATGAGATAACAGAGGTGGGGGTGCCAGCCTGTGCTTCCCACGTCTGCCTGCCAGCTCTTCCTTCGTCTGCCTGGTTGTGCTTGCTACGTCTGCCTGTCTGTGACTCTCCCTGCTGTGGTGCTGGCTCATTCCCGACCCCAGCGCTCTCCCGCCTTCTCTGAAGGCCTCCTGGCTCCACAGCGCAGCACCCGCAGTCCTCCAGTTCGCTCCGGTCCATCTGCTCCTACCATCACCATGCACCTGGTCCAGCCCGATAAAGACTGATGGTTTTCATCCTCCACTATTGTCGTGGAATGTTCTTCCCACAACGTAATAATTTGTACAAAGTCCTTCAAAAATTCTAAGTTCTTGGTAAGGCAGTTAAGAATATCCAACAGTGGTCAAAAAGTGAACAAAAGTAGCTGAGTTTCGGTCCAAGGCTGTTTATTGCAACAACACAAGACAATCACAAATGAGATGAGCTCCGGACAACATCTGACAACGTACAGAAAATGGTCTGTGTCTTGGGGCTCCTCCTTTGAGCTCCACCTTTTTATTACGTATTTTCTATCACTTTTCCACGGATATCTTTATTATTTTGTTACATATCGGAGGAAACTTCCCGAGGGTGCATATTTTTTAAAACACTTTATTGTCCTGCCTCCTTCCAAATGGCCCCACCTCATTATGTTAACCTCATTTGCAAACTGGCTCCCCATCATTATCTTCTTGCTGATGACAACACTCCATTATATTAACATCATGTGGCCATGCTAAACAGTTGCACATCGTTTCCTCTTCCTGGACCTTTACCATACATCTTTTGTTCACAATACAACATAGTTTGATTTCTGATCATGATGTTTCCATGGTGCACCATGTATGTCTGACTGCCCTTGCCTGTGTGCGTCTAACTCTCAGCTTGACCTCAAGACTGACACACACATTTCCCTCAGATACATGTTAAGGCACACTTTTAATCATAGTGATAGGAATACATTCATTGTGAGATATGTAAGCACACCCTTTAACTAATGTGACAAGAAAATACAAGTACTGTGAGAGGTTAATCTACTACACTATCCATCAATCTTCAATAAAACTCTTAATCGAAGCTCTGTGTGTGGTTGAGTTCGGGTTCATCAATCCCAATTCATAACACTCCCTTTTGACATTTTGCCTCATCACTTTCTCTTTCTTTCAGCTTTCCATTTCTGTGTCCATTAAATTTGAAATAACCCCAAAATAATATCCAATAATTTGCATATATAACTAGGGCAGCATTATAGTGAAAGCAGTGATGCTCCACTAGTGGAAATAAATCTATTGGGCTCTCTTTTGCATTCTTAGTGCTGAACTGCATGATAGGACACATAAAAAACTGTGGTATGTCAGAAATTGCATATCCGGATTGTCAGGATTCTGCAGGCAGTGCTGTGCAGCTCTCTGCCAGCGCTGTCTGCTCTCTCTTCTCTCCCTCATTCACAGGTGATTGCAGTTTGAAAGATGGACATGGTGCGCACCTGCAGCTCGTTCGGCAGCTCCGGGCTGGAGCTTAAAAGAAGGTTGAAGGCAGCAGAAGGACGCCAGAATGTTAACCCATTGTGGTATGCTTCAGTGGCCACTGTCTACACAGTTTACCTGTTCCCAGCGCTAAATCATGTTTCCTGTTTCTCACAGATCGCTTCATGCACTGGATCACCCTCTGGACGCTCTTCAGAGTTCTGAAGTCTCAAGTCAAGTCCTGGAACCTCTTCGCTCAGATTTTGCTGTGGCACTCCCCTCAAGCCCCCTTGGTGTTACCAAGCCGGACAAGAGTTCCCTTCTGCACCCTCCCTCCCTCTTTAGGTGTGCTAATATCCAGTGGCGGATACAGGCGGGGTCGCGGGGGGGTGCGCACACCCCCTTTTGGAGACCGAAATTATTTTTTTTAGAGCGGGCAGGCATTGGGCGGAAGCTGTACTTTTTTTTTTTCTTTTTTAACCTCGGAGTGGCCATCGTTCTATTAGTACTATCTTTGATGTGTCAATCAAACAATTCAACCAATCAAATCAACGACTGAAAACAACATGCTAGCCAATTACAGCTGGAGAGGGGCGGGTCGCTTGGTCATACAAATAGCCTTCAGAGAGAAGCCGGCGCGGCTCGGCTGTGGTCACCATCGGTGTCGGTAGTGCGGGATGGCAATTCAGTCTGATTACCAAACAATTACAAGAAGAGACAAAGAAGCAAGCGAGAGCGAGCTGGAAGCAGTGCTATTCATTTCTGTTTGAAACGTCAGCATTGAAGTCAACACTGGAGTAAACATGGACGCTAGGAGAGTTAGCTAGACAGCTAGTAGGGTTAGCTAGACAGCTAGAAGCACAAGGAGCAGAACCAAGCAGGAAAACTGCTAAACTGAAGAAACTTGGGTTACTTCAGGCAGAAGGGAACTCTGCTTTGTTCTGATCCTTACCTGAGTGAAGTTGGCTCCCCCCACCTTCTTCAATTCAGACAAAATTGGTGTCAAACGTTTGTGCTACGTTTGTGCTGGTTTGTGCAGCAAAAATTTTCGTTTGTGCCGCTATCGTTTTAAAGGTATAAAGAAATGTTTTTAGAGTTCATCAGAGGTCAACCAGCCCCCCACCTTCTTCAAATCAGACAAAATTGGTGTCAATTAACTTGAATGTTTGTGCTGGTTTGTGCAGCAAAAATTTTCATTTGTGCTGCTTTGGTTAGTACAGGGGTCACTAATTAAAAATCCGAATAACAAAAATCAACAACCTGTAAAGGTCCGGACACATTTTTAATTACAATCCGTTACTTCAAACAGTATTTCACACTGAAATAAAATGTTTATGCATCCACCTTTTACATTGACTTCCTAAACAAAAAAATAACATAAAAATAGAACGTTTTTCTATTTTAAAATCAGGGGTTGAAGCAAAAATAATGTTTGACTGAAAATTTTTTCTCGTCAGCCCATATATTCCATGGGCCGTGGACATTATGCTCCATTAGTTGGCTCATTTGCTTAGTGTGCAAAGTCAACCAAATCTGGTACTTTTAAAATATCCATTGAAAATTCCTGTATCTCTGCCACCTTTCAGCTTTAGAGCCTTTGCGTCATCCTGGACAGCCTCTCCATCACTTTCCACATCATCATCTGGGTTACTTTCATCTATGCAGCATCAAGTTCTTCCTTCACACTTTTGACAAACTGGTCCACAGTCCACAGTCCCTGTCCTACGGAAAACCTCCATAAACTGCAACTTGTTCAAAGGACAGCAGCTTGCATCATTACATCATCTACTTCACTCCTGTACATTAACTCCACTGGTTCCCTGTCACATTCAATATAAACCAATATTATGATCATACCATGACATAATACATTTTAATTTGACACAGATTGCGCATGACAATAATCAGTCTCTGCTTTGCTACTTATTGTTCACCAATTAATCATTACAGTTTATAAAAAGGCATGATTTAACTTGTTTGAAGTTTAATAAAATTCTTATATTTTAGCCCAGTGACTGGACACCTGTCCAGGATGAACCCTGTGTCCATGCTCCACTTCATAAAAACTTTTCGAGAATTGCCCTTCTCTGGCCTCACCCAGTTAGAACCCATTCTCCAGTCCATGTTGTAGCTGCAGTTTATTTGTTTTATCTTTTGATGTAGTTTTCTTAACAATTCTGTAGGCATCAAAATCCTTGTCATTTTATTTACTGTCCTGGAGCGCAGCTACTCCTCAGGTGAACACTGCTGCATACCAACAGCAGATGCAGCTCTGCCTTCATTGTTTCAGAACAGCGCAGTTTTTTTTTTCTTTTTTCCGAATCGAACCCAGTCAAATGCGGGACATCGTTTCACATTCCGACTCCTCTTCTTCAAGGGTCATGCTAAATTAGCCTGAGCTAGCGCATCACTCTTCTTGTGTTTTAAATAAAACATAATAGCGAATCATGAGGAGATCCTTGGTTGGTCGCCGTGTTTATCAGCAAAGGGAATAAACGCTAACAGGCGACGTGGCCGCAGGTGGAAATAACTCATTGATTAACTGCAGGAGTAGCGACAGAAACACTTACCAGGGAAGTCGTTGTCAGCTGTTCTATCCTCTAAACTTTCTGACCTGCTGGTTTGCATTAATCCAAAAAAATAACCTTTGACTACCGCTACTTTCAGTCATACCATCTGTGGCCAGTTTAAAATGCTCTCCCAAAAGTTAAAATGATTGAACACCGATAAACCGCAGACTGGCAATGTTCGCTTTGCAAAGACCCGCCCTACTCTCTTTCTGATTGGCTAATGTCACGGCTCAGCCAGGTTTAATTGGTTGAGAGCAGCTTCAGATTAAACCTTGAATAAAAAGTCTAGACGGGGCTTTTTGCGCTCAATTTCCAAATGACGGAAATCCGTCGCAGCGACGGAGAACTTTAACCCCTGAGTTAGACACTGTCGTCGGACAACATGCAGTAATATATAAATGTTTTAAATCAGGTTGGGTCCGGATTAGCCGGCAGGTGGGTCCGGATCTGGAACACGGTCCGCTAATCCGTGACCTCTGGTTTAGAAGATATTAATGAAAAGGTAAAGGTCAAAAGGTCAAAAAGCCCCCCAACCTTCTTCAAATCAGACAAAATTGGTGTCAAACGTTTGTGCTACGTTTGTGCTGCTTTGTGCAGCAAAAATTTTCGTTTGTGCCACTATTATTTCAAAGATATAAAGAAATGTTTTTAGAGGTCATCAAAGGTCAAAAAGCCCCCCAACCTTCTTCAAATCAGACAAAATTGGTGTCAAACGTTTGTGCTACGTTTGTGCTGCTTTGTGCAGCAAAAATTTTCGTTTGTGCCACTATTATTTCAAAGATATAAAGAAATGTTTTTAGAGGTCATCAAAGGTCAACCAGCCCCCCACCTTCTTCAAATCAGACAAAATTGGTGTCAATTAACTCAACTCCGTTTGTGCTGGTTTGTGCGGCAAAAATTTTCGTTTGTGCTGCTTTGGTTTTGAAGATATTAATGAAAAGGTAAAGGTCAAAAGGTCTACCAGCCTGCCCACACACTTTTATGAAATCAGACAAAATTGGTGTCAATCACCTTAGCTATGTTTGTGCTGGTTTGTGCACCAAACATTTTCATTTGTGCTCCTATCATTCTAAAGATATGAAGAAAAATGTTCTCCAGGGGTCATCAGAGGTCAACCACTCCCGTGGCCCTGCTCACATTTGCAAAAATAAATAAATTTGGTGTCAACCAACTGTGCTACGTTTGTGCTGGCTTGTGCAGCAAATGTTTTCGTTAGTGCCGCTATAATTTTTTTCCAAGTTAAAATTAAATTATTCATATTCATACGCAACTTATAATTTACATGAATTCACAGTTTCAGCCTAAAAACATGTTCACTGACCTTTGATGACCTAACTGTAACCACAACTGTTATAACTTTGGGCAATAACTAATGTGCAAAAAATCTATTTAATACACTGTGCTATAACCTGTGCCATGATCCGGAAGAACTTCTGCCTACTGCTATCACCAAGTGAATATATGTCAGTACATTTGTATGTGTGCGTATATATATTTTTATATATATATTTTTATTTATATATATTTTTTTTTATTTATATATATATATATATATATATATATATATATATATATATATATATATATATATATATATATATATATATGTGTGTGTATGTGTATGTGTGTATGTGTTTATATATTTATATATATATCTATATCTATCTATCTCTATATATCTATCTATATCTATATATATCTATATATATATATATATCTTCATCAGGTGGGAGGTCAAGACCATGGAGCAAATCTGAGAAGTAGCCAGTGATCTGGGTAAGAAACAAACAAACAAAAAATAAAACTATGTAAAAACTGAGTAAACGCTTTAAATACTCCACTTCAACAATCAGTGGGTTGTACAATGTAGGTAGAAAAAACGCAAAAAATGTAACATTTTTCTACATGGTCTTTTTTCATGTCATAAATGTTTCTCATTTTTAAAATTTGCTCTTCCAGCACACCTTAGTAGCATTTCTTTCATGTACTTGTTAAAATATTTGTAATGGTAATAATGTAATGCTAATGCTAATAAAAGATAAAGCTGAACATTTAAATAAAAATCTGTGTTCCCACAGGTATTCCTCAGCTGGCAATTCTCACCGACATTGATGAAGCCTGTGGTGACACGGAAATAAATCTGAAAAACGTCTACAAGAGCAAGCATTTAAAGAAAAAAGTGAGTTGTAGAAAGGTTGATTCATGAGAAGAGTAAAAAAATTAACAAAACAAAAACAAGACATCTGATTCAGAATCAAATGCTGTTTCTACAATATAGATGGCTGACTTCAGTTCCAGCGTGGGGATTCCAATTAACCGCATTCTCCCAGTGAAGAACTACAGTGAAGAAATTGAGCTAAATCCAGACGATGACACTCTGATCCTGAGTGCACTAAAACTGATGATTGACTTTGGAAACAACTACGCAGCAAAACTGTAAAGCTACAGAACAGTGTGTGGAACAAATACATTTTTGTTTCTTTTAGTGTTTGCCTGTCACCCCCAAAATCAACCTTGTTTGCAGATAAACTGGCCTAAGGATGCTACTTTAATGACACTGTGCATTCTTTCTACATATATATGTGAACTTAAGTTCTGCAATATTTGTCCTAAAACCGTCTTCGTGGTCTTAGGGTTAAATGGTGGCTATTGCAGTACCCCTGCGACCCCATGAGTGACTAAGCGGGTTAAGAAAATGTATGTATGGATGGATGGATGGATGCTTTCATCAACATAGCCCTGTGTTTAGGGAAGGAATCATCCTCCACCTCAAAAGACAGTCCTGTTGCAAAACCATGTGATGTTTCGACAGGTCACTTTCACTCGTCCTGACCGCTGCAGCAACGAGCCCTAATTAAAACTCCCACCGCCAATTCTTGTCTCTTGGGACCTCTTTGATGCCATTTTTCAAAATGTGTCTGGGGGTGGGATGCCTTCACATCAATGTAAGGGTGAATTACACTTGAAGCTGGTTAACTGACCAATCAGTTATAAACACCATAGAAATGTCAACAAATAACATAAATGTATAGTCTGAAAATTATGGGTGAGTCAAAAAAGGAGTATAACCAGGAAAATGTGGATGAAGAGAAAGAATAAGGTAGATATTGATGGTGTTGGAAACATGGAAGAAGAGGATCCATTTAATTAATTAAACCGAGTGCACCAAACAGGCAGACTAACAGTTTTCCATTAAAGTCATCTGACATCTTTGTCAAATTTACAAATGAACAAACTGTGATAAAGGATCAGTTTGGTCACTGCAAAGAGATTCAGAAAGTAAAGCATCTGTGACCTGTTCACTTTACTTTTGCTCTATGCATTAAAATAGATCACAAATAAAGCCTGAATTTAATATATTTGTCTTTTACCCCTTAAGTTCACTTGAAATAGACAGTTATTCTTTAATCATCTTATCTTAACTGTTGTGTGTTCATTAGCTTTAAATGGAGACCATCATAACAGAAATAAAGGCTTGAATTCATGAGTCTGTGTGTATTTACTCTATGTGTTTCTCTTAGCTGCAATAAACTGGCGACCTGTCCAGGTTGTACCCTTCGTGACCCCATAAGGCAGGGGTGTCAAACTCATTTCTATATTGGGCCACTTTGGCATCATAAAATCATTAAAAGGGCCGTTTGCACCTGTATAGATAAAACTGTTGATTTCATAGTTTCATTCCAGTTCACATAAAAATATAAAACAATGCACAGTAACATAAAAGTAGCACCTTAGGCCCAGTTTATACATTTTAATCCACAAAAAAAAAAATCATATTCTGGTGAGTTACACTTTAAATTCATCATTTTGCATCACTTTCTCTTTTTGGACATTTCTGGGTTGTTTTAATGTGCTGTGGGACAAACTGATGCTGTTACTACACAATAAAAAAAACAATTTGCTACAGGAGGCACAAGTTTTAGCCTCTTTATAGAATTTAAAGGATATATGCTTCTACTTTATGACATGATATGCCTTTTTTGGCTCTTAGGGCCGGATAAATTGCCTTGACGGGCCGGATTCGGCCCGCGGGCCTTGAGTTTGACACGTGTGCCATAAGGGATAGAACTGCTGGTAAATGGATGGCTAGATGGATGTTTTTCTTAGTTAAAAAAAATAAAGGAACTTGGCACGCCCGTGGCGGAGCGGTTAGCACAAACCATGTTAAGAGGCCTTTAGTCCACGATGCGGGTCGGCCCGGGTTCAACTCCGACCCGTGGCGCTTTGCCGCATGTCTTCCACCCTCTTCCTGTCAGCTCACTGTCAATAAAACGCGTGCCACTAGAGCCGCAAAAAAATAAAAGAACTAAGTTTGTTTAATGGATCTGGATGTGCAAGAGTGCTGCAAAAAGAATGTTTGCTTGATATGACAACACTTTATTTAAAACAATATGTATTTAACAAAAAGATTCATTTATCAGTATACAACAATTTAACCAAACAAAGGGAGTGTTTCAAAAGTTTACTAAAATAAACTCTGGTTGAACAGGAAACTACCAGGAGCATTCTTGCAAACAGCCTCTCAGAATCAGGCGAGGAAAATGGTTCTAAAAGTCCGGCCTGTCATTGCAATCTGACCTGATTGAAATTCATCCCTCTCAAGTGTTTCCCCCCCAGGCTTTAAAAACAGCAGTTATTAAACCACTAATAAAAATAGCAATCTGGACAAGTTATTATCTTTGAACCCAAAGAGGAACAAACTAGAGTCAACAAGGAGCTTCAGTTTTTAATTCAATTCAGTTTTATTTATATAATGCCAATTCAAAATTTTTTTTAATAAAAAAAGTCACCCCACTTATCTACCAGGAAACTTTTAAAGGCAAACACTGTCAACAGTTCCAAAAGCCGATTCAGTAATACTGGTAGTACTGTGCTTGACTGGTCGACAAACTCGCCTAACCTGAACCGTGCAGGGGTCTCAAACTCCAGCACTTGCGAGCCGACCCAAATACAACACGCCTGGATTAATGGACTAAATTACCATCTCATACACTCAAGTTTTACAGAGTCCTGCCAATGACCTAATTATGTGTTCAGGTGTGTTGACAGCAGGGCTCTCAACTCTCACGCATTGACCGTGTGACACACGCATTTCACTAACTTCACACGCTCACACGCAAACACATGGCATTTCACACGCAAACATGGCATTTCTCACGCATAAAAATCACAAAGCCCATCTGGGCTGCGGACGACAAAACTCCGCCTTCTGCTGAGCTGTTTCGGCTTCTTTCACAACTTGTGGCCATCAGTAATTCCTGCTGCAGTTCGTGTTAACAGAGCAGCAGGAAGAGTGATCAGACTTATGAATAATTTTAGTCTTAACAGTGGTGAAAGCAAGCCGGTAAGGTCCTGTACCGCGTACACAGGAGGGGAGGGGGCGGGGGGAGCTGCTGCCAGATGACCGTTTCATTCAGAACCAGTGATGGCTGCACTCTGGATCATAAAACAGTTCTGCTAACCAGATGCAGTTTAAAACGCCACTTAGTCTGTTTATAAGTTTCGTTTTTATTAATTCTGCATTTTTTACCTACATGCACCGTATTTCTGTGTCTCAGCGCTTGCCCCCCCTCCTTTTCCACGGACCAGGTGCTCTTATCACTATTCACCATTCAAAACGTGAATCACTGCGTTTAATGTCCTCACATCGGTAGCAACGTGTGCCAGTTAAAGTCAATAGGAGAGTTAGTAGATGTTTGTTTTTAACAACATAGAATCAGTGGCACTTCGGTGGGCGTGCTGCCTTGCGCTTTAATTCAGGTGCGCACTTTTAAGCGTCATTTTAAAGAACTTGTAACATCAGGGGCTTCATCCCAGATCTGTCAGTACCCCCCCTCTTCCCTTTATAGGAGCCCTTTACAGTATTTAGTCATGCATTTTCTCACTGTTTTAAACAGTGGGGAAAATGCGTGCGAGGGATAAAGTTTATCCCTCGCAGCGCACGGGGGTAAAATCCGCCCAACTCACCGCCCATGACGAGAGCAATAGAGATTTGACTTGTCAGCGCGGCGACTGACTGAGAAACCTGTCGCTGTGAAAAGTGATGATAATGGTTATAAACTGTAATAGTCTAGAAGTTCATTGAGCTGAAAAGAGGGAGACATCAGCAGCTGGATCGTGCGTAAAGACGCAGCGGGAACCTCTGTGTGCTTCAGTGTTGCTGCTGAGGGGAAAATGTTGACCATAAAGGCTTGATGAAACTCAGCCTGTAATCACCGATCAGGTTATAGATCTACAATGATAAACCAACCCATAGATGAATGTGTAACAGTGTAATAATTCGGTCAATAACTTAAAACTAATTTTTATATTATCTTTTATATTATTTTTTATATTTTATTCAGTATTATTTGAACAATTGTGTATTTTTTTTTATACTTTAATCCATTAACTGAACAATAAAGTATTATACGTCTCTTTCTCTTTTAACAAAAGTAATACATGTCTACTTCATTGTCTGGTGGGATAAAAATAAGATGGAGTTGAGAACCACCGGCTCTTCCAGGGTCCAGTTAGCCCGCCCCCAAACAAGCCCCGCCCCCATAATTACCATAATCTCACTCTTAACTTTTGATAAAAGTTGAGAGGTCTGGTTGACAGTGAGAGACATCTCAAAGGTGTTTCTTGTAAATGAGAATTCGGATCTCAATAAAACAAAGTCTATAAAGGTCAGCAAAAAATAAACAATGAAAGGACATCAGCCCTCAAGGACGCTATAGATTGTTGTTAAGCGGAAGGTGAGAAACAAATTCCAACAAGGTAGATGACCTGACAGATTGTTGTTAAGCGGAAGGTGAGAAACAAATTCCAACAAGGTAGATGACCTGACAGACACTGAGGTTCATCACACTGCTAAGCAGAATCATCACTGGACTGTGTCACGGTAGGGAAGCTAGTATTTTATGAATGTCTGAAATGTCAGCTGGCTGTAAGGAGATCACACGGTCTGCTCATGCTCTCTTTGTTATTAACAAACCGGGCCAGTGAAAAAACCGAGCCGAGCCCACCTATTAAACTGGCCTAGATTTAGTGCGGTCCTGTTGTGTCTGGCTCGGTTCAGTTCAGTTTGCGTTCCATTTACACTCGATAGTTATCTCAGTTACCAAGCTCGGACTGGCCTTGCCACGGTTAAAAAGGGTTAGAGTAAACGGGGTACTCCGAGCATGCAACTCGGCTTGATAACAACCACAGTGTACCTGTGATCCCATCTGTGAGGTGTTAAAACCACAGCACAGACGAGACATGGCTCTTTCTGGCAGCGTACGCTGTGTCAAAGAGAACCCCATCATCTCAGCTGAATTCCTTAGTGTTTGAACACGTGTTAGACCCAGTAGATGTCGTTTTTGCTGTACAAAATACCAATATCAACTTCACCTTTGTGTCATTGGATTGACAACGAGAGGTGTTGTATCTAAACCATTACAAGGCCTTTGTTGGGCAGTACTATAAAGCTTGGAACTCCACACTACTCCAGACATTTTGAATTGAGAAAGCTTTCTGGAAGCAAAACATTTTCAAACTTCGAAATAAGTCCAGTTGTTTTTTTTTGTTTTTTACTTTTTCGGAACAACGAGAGGTCCAAGCTCTAATTAATTAAGTTGAAGTGCTTGACATGAGGAGAAAACAAAGTTCTCCTCCTTTTCCATTGATAGATGAGGCGCCGTCTTTCCTGCATTGGCCAAGCAGTTCACCAAGACGGTTTACCGTGATGCCTTGCAACACAGCTGGTGAGCCAATGCACCC